>NC_083767.1:24946278-25155278 GCF_963514075.1 Conger conger | reverse complement strand
TATGGAACCACTCACCATCATACATATTTCATTTGGAAGAAGCTAGTGTATTCACTCTTCAAGATATGCTCATTTTCAACTTCTATGAAACAGAGTGCCAAAGCTTGAAATCGTCATTTATGTATTTCACAAGCTCTGAATGCGGTTTCTGGCAAATGGGCATACCCCTGATAGATTATCGGTCCACCATCAAACCTTTTCCTTTTGGCTGAAATTTGAGTGTTGACTTTCAAGAAATGCACAGTTCGAAAAAGTTTGTTTCTGAATGCGGGAAAAGTTAAAGGTTTTATAAAGCCTATATCTAAAGCTCCTAAAGGAGCAGATGGCTACCTTTTGAATATATCATATGGAACCACTCACCATCATACATATTTCATTTGGAAGCAGCTAGTGTATTCTCTCTTCAAGATAGGCTCATTTTCAACTTCTATGAGACTTAGAGTGCCAACGCGTGAAAACGTCATGTTGTATTTCACAAGCTCTGAATGCGGTTTCTGGCAAATGGGCTTACCCCTGATAGATTATCGGTCCACCATCAAACCTTTTCCTTTTGGCTGAAATTTGAGTGTTGACTTTCAAGAAATGCACAGTTCGAAAAAGTTTGTTTCAGAATGCGGGAAAAGTTAAAGGTTTTATAAAGCCTATATCTAAAGCTCCTAAAAGAGCAGATGGCTACCTTTTGAATATATCATATGGAACCACTCACCATCTTACATATTTCATTTGGAAGAAGCTAGTGTATTCACTCTTCAAGATATGCTCATTTTCAACTTCTATGAAACCTAGAGTGCCAAAGCTTGAAATCGTCATGTATGTATTTCACAAGCTCTGAATGCGGTTTCCTGCAAATGGGCATACCCCTTATAGATTATCAGCCCACCATAAAACCTTTTCCTTTTGGATGAAATTTGAGTGTTGACTTTCAAGAAATGCACAGTTCGAAAAACTTTGTTTCTGAATGCGGAAAAAGTTAAAGGTTTTATAAAGCCTATATCTAAAGCTCCTAAAGGAGCAGATGGCTACCTTTTGAATATATGATATGGAACCACTCACCATCATACATATTTCATTTGGAAGAAGCTAGTGTATTCACTCTTCAAGATATGCTCATTTTCAACTTCTATGAAACAGAGTGCCAAAGCTTGAAATCGTCATTTATGTATTTCACAAGCTCTGAATGCGGTTTCTGGCAAATGGGCATACCCCTGATAGATTATCGGTCCACCATCAAACCTTTTCCTTTTGGCTGAAATTTGAGTGTTGACTTTCAAGAAATGCACAGTTCGAAAAACTTTGTTTCAAAATGCGGGAAAAGTTAAAGGTTTTATAAAGCCTATATCTAAAGCTCCTAAAGGAGCAAATGGCTACCTTTTGAATATATCATATGGAACCACTCACCATCTTACATATTTCATTTGGAAGAAGCTAGTGTATTCACTTCAAGATATGCTCTTTTTCAACTTCTATGAAACCTAGAGTGCCAAAGCTTGAAATCGTCATGTATGTATTTCACAAGCTCTGAATGCGGTTTCCTGCAAATGGGCATACCCCTGATAGATTATCGGCCCACCATCAAACCTTTTCCTTTTGGATGAAATTTGAATGTTGACTTTCAAGAAATGCACAGTTCGAAAAACTTTGTTTCTGAATGCGGAAAAAGTTAAAGGTTTTAGAAAGCCTATATCTAAAGCTCCTAAAGAAGCAGATGGCTACCTTTTGAATATATCATATGGAACCACTCACCATCATACATATTTCATTTGGAAGCAGCTAGTGTATTCACTCTTCAAGATAGGCTCATTTTCAACTTCTATGAAACTTAGAGTGCCAAAGCGTGAAATCGTCATGTATGTATTTCACAAGCTCTGAATGCGGTTTCTGGCAAATGGGCATACCCCTGATAGATTATTGGCCCACCATCAAACCTTTTCCTTTTGGATGAAATTTGAGTGTTGACTTTCAAGAAATGCACAGTTCGAAAAACTTTGTTTCTGAATGCGGAAAAAGTTAAAGGTTTTAGAAAGCCTATATCTAAAGCTCCTAAAGGAGCAGATGGCTACCTTTTGAATATATCATATGGAACCACTCACCATCTTACATATTTCATTTGGAAGAAGCTAGTGTATTCACTCTTCAATATATGCTCATTTTCAACTTCTATGAAACTTAGAGTGCCAAAGCTTGAAATCGTCATGTATGTATTTCACAAGCTCTGAATGCGGTTTCCTGCAAATGGGCATACCCCTGATAGATTATCGGCCCACCAACAAACCTTTTCCTTTTGGATGAAATTTGAGTGTTGACTTTCAAGAAATGCACAGTTCGAAAAACTATGTTTCTGAATGCGGGAAAAGTTAAAGGTTTTATAAAGCCTATATCTAAAGCTCCTAAAGGAGCAGATGGCTACCTTTTGAATATATCATATGGAACCACTCACCATCATACATATTTCATTTGGAAGCAGCTAGTGTATTCTCTCTTCAAGATAGGCTCATTTTCAACTTCTATGAGACTTAGAGTGCCAACGCGTGAAAACGTCATGTTGTATTTCACAAGCTCTGAATGCGGTTTCTGGCAAATGGGCTTACCCCTGATAGATTATCGGCCCACCATTAAACCTTTTCCTTTTGGCTGAAATTTGAAAGTTGACTTTCAAGAAATGCACAGTTCGAAAAACTTTGTTTCTGAATGCGGGAAAAGTTAAAGTTTTTATAAAGCTTATATCTAAAGCTCCTAAAGGAGCAGATGGCTACCTTTTGAATATATCATATGGAACCACTCACCATCATACATATTTCATTTGGAAGAAGCTAGTGTATTCTCTCTTCAAGATAGGCTCATTTTCAACTTCTATGAAACTTAGAGTGCCAATGCGTGAAATCGTCATTTATGTATTTCACAAGCTCTGAATGCGGTTTCTGGCAAATGGGCATACCCCTGATAGATTATCGGTCCACCAACAAACCTTTTCCTTTTGGCTGAAATTTGAGTGTTGACTTTCAAAAAATGCACAGTTCGAAAAACTTTGTTTCTGAATGCGGGAAAAGTTAAAGGTTTTATAAAGCCTATATCTAAAGCTCCTAAAGCAGCAGATGGCTACCTTTTGAATATATCATATGGAACCACTCACCATCATACATATTTGATTTGGAAGAAGCTAGTCTATTCTCTCTTGAAGATATTCTCATTTTCAACTTCTATAAAACTTAGAGTACCAAAGCTTGAAATCGTCATGTATGTTTTCACAAGCTCTGAATGCGGTTTCTAGCAAATGGGCATACCCCTGATAGATTATCTGCCCACCATCAAACCTTTTCCTTTTGGATGAAATTTGAGTGTTGACTTTCAAGAAATGCACAGTTCGAAAAACTTTGTTTCTGAATGCGGAAAAAGTTAAAGTTTTTATAAAGCCTATATCTAAAGCTCCTAAAGGAGCAGAATGCTACCTTTTGAATATATCATATGGAACCACTCACCATCATACATATTTCATTTGGAAGAAGCTAGTGTATTCACTCTTCAAGATATGCTCATTTTCAACTTCTATGAAACTTGGAGTGCCAAAGCTTGAAATCGTCATGTATGTATTTCACAAGCTCTGAATGCGGTTTCTGGCAAATGGGCATACCCCTGATAGATTATCGGCCCACCATCAAACCTTTTCCTTTTGGATGAAATTTGAGTGTTGACTTTCAAGAAATGCACAGTTCGAAAAACTTTGTTTCTGAATGCGGGAATAGTTAAAGGTTTTATAAAGCCTATATCTAAAGCTCCTAAAGGAGCAGATGGCTACCTTTTGAATATATCATATGGAACCACTCACCATCATACATATTTCATTTGGAAGAAGCTAGTGTATTCACTATTCAAGATATGCTCATTTTCAACTTCTATGAAACTTGGAGTGCCAATGCGTGAAATCGTCATTTATGTATTTCACAAGCTCTGAATGCCGTTTCTGGCAAATGGGCATACCCCTGATAGATTATCGGTCCACCAACAAACCTTTTCCTTTCGGCTGAAATTTGAGTGTTGACTTTCAAAAAATGCACAGTTCGAAAAACTTTGTTTCTGAATGCGGGAAAAGTTAAAGGTTTTATAAAGCCTATATCTAAAGCTCCTAAAGCAGCAGATGGCTACCTTTTGAATATATCATATGGAACCACTCACCATCTTACATATTTCATTTGGAAGAAGCTAGTGTATTCACTCTTCAAGATATGCTCATTTTCAACTTCTATGAACCCTAGAGTGCCAAAGCTTGAAATCGTCATGTATGTATTTCACAAGCTCTGAATGCGGTTTCCTGAAAATGGTCATACCCCTGATAGATTATCGGCCCACCATCAAACCTTTTCCTTTTGGATGAAATTTGAGTGTTGACTTTCAAGAAATGCACAGTCCGAAAAACTTTGTTTCTGAATGCGGAAAAAGTTAAAGGTTTTAGAAAGCCTATATCTAAAGCTCCTAAAGGAGCAGATGGCTACCTTTTGAATATATCATATGGAACCACTCACCATCATACATATTTCATTTGGAAGCAGCTAGTGTATTCACTCTTCAAGATAGGCTCATTTTCAACTTCTATGAAACTTAGAGTGCCAAAGCGTGAAATCGTCATGTATGTATTTCACAAGCTCTGAATGCGGTTTCTGGCAAATGGGCATACCCCTGATAGATTATTGGCCCACCATCAAACCTTTTCCTTTTGGATGAAATTTGAGTGTTGACTTTCAAGAAATGCACAGTTCGAAAAACTTTGTTTCAGAATGCGGGAAAAGTTAAAGGTTTTATAAAGCATATATCTAAAGCTCCTAAAGGAGCAGATGGCTACCTTTTGAATATATCATATGGAACCACTCACCATCTTATAAAATTTCATTTGGAAGAAGCTAGTGTATTCACTCTTCAAGATATGCTCATTTTCAACTTCTATGAAACCTAGAGTGCCAAAGCTTGAAATCGTCATGTATGTATTTCACAAGCTCTGAATGCGGTTTCCTGCAAATGGGCATACCCCTGATAGATTATCGGCCCACCATCAAACCTTTTCCTTTTGGATGAAATTTGAGTGTTGACTTTCAAGAAATGCACAGTTCGAAAAACTATGTTTCTGAATGCGGGAAAAGTTAAAGGTTTTATAAAGCCTATATCTAAAGCTCCTAAAGGAGCAGATGGCTACCTTTTGAATATATCATATGGAACCACTCACCATCATACATATTTCATTTGGAAGCAGCTAGTGTATTCTCTCTTCAAGATAGGCTCATTTTCAACTTCTATGAAACTGAGTGCCAAAGCTTGAAATCGTCATGTATGTATTTCACAAGCTCTGAATGCGGTTTCTGGCAAATGGGCATACCCCTGATAGATTATCAGCCCACCATAAAACCTTTTCCTTTTGGATGAAATTTGAGTGTTGACTTTCAAGAAATGCACAGTTCGAAAAACTTTGTTTCTGAATGCGGGAAAAGTTAAAGGTTTTAGAAAGCCTATATCTAAAGCTCCTAAAGGAGCAGATGGCTACCTTTTGAATATATCATATGGAACCACTCACCATCATACATATTTCATTTGGAAGCAGCTAGTGTATTCACTCTTCAAGATAGGCTCATTTTCAACTTCTATGAAACTTAGAGTGCCAAAGCGTGAAATCGTCATGTATGTATTTCACAAGCTCTGAATGCGGTTTCTGGCAAATGGGCATACCCCTGATAGATTATCGGTCCACCAACAAACCTTTTCCTTTCGGCTGAAATTTGAGTGTTGACTTTCAAAAAATGCACAGTTCGAAAAACTTTGTTTCTGAATGCGGGAAAAGTTAAAGGTTTTATAAAGCCTATATCTAAAGCTCCTAAAGGAGCAGATGGCTACCTTTTGAATATATCATATGGAACCACTCACCATCATACATATTTGATTTGGAAGAAGCTAGTCGATTCTCTCTTCAAGATATTCTCATTTTCAACTTTTATAAAACTTAGAGTACCAAAGCTTGAAATCGTCATGTATGTATTTCACAAGCTCTGAATGCGGTTTCTAGCAAATGGGCATACCCCTGATAGATTATCGGCCCACCATCAAACCTTTTCCTTTTGGATGAAATTTGAGTGTTGACTTTCAAGAAATGCACAGTTCGAAAAACTTTGTTTCTGAATGCGGGAAAAGTTAAAGGTTTTAGAAAGCCTATATCTAAAGCTCCTAAAGGAGCAGATGGCTACCTTTTGAATATGTGATATGGAACCACTCAACATCATACATATTTCATTTGGAAGCAGCTAGTGTATTCTCTCTTCAAGATAGGCTCATTTTCAACTTCTATGAAACTTAGAGTGCCAAAGCGTGAAATCGTCATGTATGTATTTCACAAGCTCTGAGTGCGGTTTCTGGCAAATGGGCATACCCCTGATAGATTATCGGCCCACCATCAAACCTTTTCCTTTTGGATGAAATTTGAGTGTTGACTTTCAAGAAATGCACAGTTCGAAAACTTTGTTTCTGAATGCGGGAAAAGTTAAAGGTTTTATAAAGCCTATATCTAAAGCTCCTAAAGGAGCAGATGGCTACCTTTTGAATATATCATATGGAACCACTCACCATCATACATATTTCATTTGGAAGCAGCTAGTGTATTCTCTCTTCAAGATAGGCTCATTTTCAACTTCTATGAGACTTAGAGTGCCAAAGCTTGAAATCGTCATTTATGTATTTCACAAGCTCTGAATGCGGTTTCTGGCAAATGGGCATACCCCTGATAGATTATCGGTCCACCATTAAACCTTTTCCTTTTGGCTGAAATTTGAATGTTGACTTTCAAGAAATGCACAGTTCGAAAAACTTTGTTTCTGAATACGGGAAAAGTTAAAGGTTTTATAAAGCCTATATCTAAAGCTCCTAAAGGAGCAGATGGCTACCTTTTGAATATATCATATGGAACCACTCACCATCTTATAAAATTTCATTTGGAAGAAGCTAGTGTATTCACTCTTCAAGATAGGCTCATTTTCAACTTCTATGAAACTTAGAGTGCCAAAGCGTGAAATCGTCATGTATGTATTTCACAAGCTCTGAATGCGGTTTCTGGCAAATGGGCATACCCCTGATAGATTATCGGCCCACCATCAAACCTTTTCCTTTTGGATGAAATTTGAGTGTTGACTTTCAAAAAATGCACAGTTCGAAAAACTTTGTTTCTGAATGCGGGAAAAGTTAAAGGTTTTATAAAGCCTATATCTAAAGCTCCTAAAGCAGCAGATGGCTACCTTTTGAATATATCATATGGAACCACTCACCATCATACATATTTGATTTGGAAGAAGCTAGTCGATTCTCTCTTCAAGATATTCTCATTTTCAACTTTTATAAAACTTAGAGTACCAAAGCTTGAAATCGTCATGTATGTATTTCACAAGCTCTGAATGCGGTTTCTAGCAAATGGGCATACCCCTGATAGATTATCGGCCCACCATCAAACCTTTTCCTTTTGGATGAAATTTGAGTGTTGACTTTCAAGAAATGCACAGTTCGAAAAACTTTGTTTCTGAATGCGGGAAAAGTTAAAGGTTTTAGAAAGCCTATATCTAAAGCTCCTAAAGGAGCAGATGGCTACCTTTTGAATATGTGATATGGAACCACTCAACATCATACATATTTCATTTGGAAGCAGCTAGTGTATTCTCTCTTCAAGATAGGCTCATTTTCAACTTCTATGAAACTTAGAGTGCCAAAGCGTGAAATCGTCATGTATGTATTTCACAAGCTCTGAGTGCGGTTTCTGGCAAATGGGCATACCCCTGATAGATTATCGGCCCACCATCAAACCTTTTCCTTTTGGATGAAATTTGAGTGTTGACTTTCAAGAAATGCACAGTTCGAAAACTTTGTTTCTGAATGCGGGAAAAGTTAAAGGTTTTATAAAGCCTATATCTAAAGCTCCTAAAGGAGCAGATGGCTACCTTTTGAATATATCATATGGAACCACTCACCATCATACATATTTCATTTGGAAGCAGCTAGTGTATTCTCTCTTCAAGATAGGCTCATTTTCAACTTCTATGAGACTTAGAGTGCCAAAGCTTGAAATCGTCATTTATGTATTTCACAAGCTCTGAATGCGGTTTCTGGCAAATGGGCATACCCCTGATAGATTATCGGTCCACCATTAAACCTTTTCCTTTTGGCTGAAATTTGAATGTTGACTTTCAAGAAATGCACAGTTCGAAAAACTTTGTTTCTGAATACGGGAAAAGTTAAAGGTTTTATAAAGCCTATATCTAAAGCTCCTAAAGGAGCAGATGGCTACCTTTTGAATATATCATATGGAACCACTCACCATCATACATATTTCATTTGGAAGAAGCTAGTGTATTCTCTCTTCAAGATAGGCTCATTTTCAACTTCTATGAAACTTAGAGTGCCAATGCGTGAAATCGTAATTTATGTATTTCACAAGCTCTGAATGCGGTTTCTGGCAAATGGGCATACCCCTGATAGATTATCGGTCCACCAACAAACCTTTTCCTTTTGGCTGAAATTTGAGTGTTGACTTTCAAAAAATGCACAGTTCGAAAAACTTTGTTTCTGAATGCGGGAAAAGTTAAAGGTTTTATAAAGCCTATATCTAAAGCTGCTAAAGCAGCAGATGGCTACCTTTTGAATATATCATATGGAACCACTCACCATCATACATATTTCATTTGGAAGAAGCTAGTCTATTCTCTCTTCAAGATATGCTCATTTTCAACTTCTATGAAACTTAGAGTACCTAAGCTTGAAATCGTCAAGTATGTATTTCACAAGCTCTGAATGCGGTTTCTGGCAAATGGGCATACCCCTGATAGATTATCGGCCCACCATCAAACCTTTTCCTTTTGGATGAAATTTGAGTGTTGACTTTCAAGAAATGCACAGTTCGAAAACTTTGTTTCTGAATGCGGGAAAAGTTAAAGGTTTTATAAAGCCTATATCTAAAGCTCCTAAAGGAGCAGATGGCTACCTTTTGAATATATCATATGGAACCACTCACCATCATACATATTTCATTTGGAAGCAGCTAGTGTATTCTCTCTTCAAGATAGGCTCATTTTCAACTTCTATGAGACTTAGAGTGCCAAAGCTTGAAATCGTCATTTATGTATTTCACAAGCTCTGAATGCGGTTTCTGGCAAATGGGCATACCCCTGATAGATTATCGGTCCACCATTAAACCTTTTCCTTTTGGCTGAAATTTGAATGTTGACTTTCAAGAAATGCACAGTTCGAAAAACTTTGTTTCTGAATACGGGAAAAGTTAAAGGTTTTATAAAGCCTATATCTAAAGCTCCTAAAGGAGCAGATGGCTACCTTTTGAATATATCATATGGAACCACTCACCATCATACATATTTCATTTGGAAGAAGCTAGTGTATTCTCTCTTCAAGATAGGCTCATTTTCAACTTCTATGAAACTTAGAGTGCCAATGCGTGAAATCGTAATTTATGTATTTCACAAGCTCTGAATGCGGTTTCTGGCAAATGGGCATACCCCTGATAGATTATCGGTCCACCAACAAACCTTTTCCTTTTGGCTGAAATTTGAGTGTTGACTTTCAAAAAATGCACAGTTCGAAAAACTTTGTTTCTGAATGCGGGAAAAGTTAAAGGTTTTATAAAGCCTATATCTAAAGCTGCTAAAGCAGCAGATGGCTACCTTTTGAATATATCATATGGAACCACTCACCATAATACATATTTGATTTGGAAGAAGCTAGTGTATTCACTCTTCAAGATATGCTCATTTTCAACTTCTATGAAACTTAGAGTGCCAATGCGTGAAATCGTCATTTATGTATTTCACAAGCTCTGAATGCGGTTTCTGGCAAATGGGCATACCCCTGATAGATTATCGGTCCACCAACAAACCTTTTCCTTTTGGCTGAAATTTGAGTGTTGACTTTCAAAAAATGCACAGTTCGAAAAACTTTGTTTCTGAATGCGGGAAAAGTTAAAGGTTTTATAAAGCCTATATCTAAAGCTGCTAAAGCAGCAGATGGCTACCTTTTGAATATATCATATGGAACCACTCACCATCATACATATTTGATTTGGAAGAAGCTAGTCTATTCTCTCTTGAAGATATTCTCATTTTCAACTTCTATAAAACTTAGAGTACCAAAGCTTGAAATCGTCATGTATGTTTTCACAAGCTCTGAATGCGGTTTCTAGCAAATGGGCATACCCCTGATAGATTATCGGCCCACCATCAAACCTTTTCCTTTTGGCTGAAATTTGAGTGTTGACTTTCAAGAAATGCACAGTTCGAAAAACTTTGTTTCTGAATGCGGGAATAGTTAAAGGTTTTATAACGCCTATATCTAAAGCTCCTAAAGGAGCAGAATGCTACCTTTTGAATATATCATATGGATCCACTCACCATCATATATATTTCATTTGGAAGAAGCTAGTGTATTCACTCTTCAAGATATGCTCATTTTCAACTTCTATGAAACTTGGAGTGCCAAAGCTTGAAATCGTCATGTATGTATTTCACAAGCTCTGAATGCGGTTTCTGGCAAATGGGCATACCCCTGATAGATTATCGGCCCACCATCAAACCTTTTCCTTTTGGATGAAATTTGAGTGTTGACTTTCAAGAAATGCACAGTTCGAAAAACTTTGTTTCTGAATGCGGGAATAGTTAAAGGTTTTATAAAGCCTATATCTAAAGCTCCTAAAGGAGCAGATGGCTACTGTTTGAATATATCATATGGAACCACTCACCATCATACATATTTCATTTGGAAGAAGCTAGTCTATTCTCTCTTCAAGATATGCTCATTTTCAACTTCTATGAAACTTAGAGTACCTAAGCTTGAAATCGTCAAGTATGTATTTCACAAGCTCTGAATGCGGTTTCTGGCAAATGGGCATACCCCTGATAGATTATCGGCCCACCATCAAACCTTTTCCTTTTGGATGAAATTTGAGTGTTGACTTTCAAGAAATGCACAGTTCGAAAAACTTTGTTTCTGAATGCGGGAATAGTTAAAGGTTTTATAAAGCCTATATCTAAAGCTCCTAAAGGAGCAGATGGCTACCGTTTGAATATATCATATGGAACCACTCACCATCATACATATTTCATTTGGAAGAAGCTAGTCTATTCTCTCTTCAAGATATGCTCATTTTCAACTTCTATGAAACTTAGAGTACCTAAGCTTGAAATCGTCAAGTATGTATTTCACAAGCTCTGAATGCGGTTTCTGGCAAATGGGCATACCCCTGATAGATTATCGGCCCACCATCAAACCTTTTCCTTTTGGATGAAATTTGAGTGTTGACTTTCAAGAAATGCACAGTTCGAAAAACTTTGTTTCTGAATGCGGGAATAGTTAAAGGTTTTATAAAGCCTATATCTAAAGCTCCTAAAGGAGCAGATGGCTACCTTTTGAATATATCATATGGAACCACTCACCATCATACATATTTCATTTGGAAGAAGCTAGTGTATTCTCTCTTCAAGATAGGCTCATTTTCAACTTCTATGAAACTTAGAGTGCCAATGCGTGAAATCGTCATTTATGTATTTCACAAGCTCTGAATGCGGTTTCTGGCAAATGGGCATACCCCTGATAGATTATCGGTCCACCAACAAACCTTTTCCTTTTGGCTGAAATTTGAGTGTTGACTTTCAAAAAATGCACAGTTCGAAAAACTTTGTTTCTGAATGCGGGAAAAGTTAAAGGTTTTATAAAGCCTATATCTAAAGCTCCTAAAGCAGCAGATGGCTACCTTTTGAATATATCATATGGATCCACTCACCATCATATATATTTGATTTGGAAGAAGCTAGTCTATTCTCTCTTCAAGATATTCTCATTTTCAACTTCTATAAAACTTAGAGTACCAAAGCTTGAAATCGTCATGTATGTATTTCAGAAGCTCTGAATGCGGTTTCTAGCAAATGGGCATACCCCTGATAGATTATCGGCCCACCATCAAACCTTTTCCTTTTGGATGAAATTTGAGTGTTGACTTTCAAGAAATGCACAGTTCGAAAAACTTTGTTTCTGAATGCGGGAAAAGTTAAAGGTTTTTGAAAGCCTATATCTAAAGCTCCTAAAGGAGCAGATGGCTACCTTTTGAATATGTGATATGGAACCACTCACCATCATACATATTTCATTTGGAAGCAGCTAGTGTATTCTCTCTTCAAGATAGGCTCATTTTCAACTTCTATGAAACTTAGAGTGCCAAAGCGTGAAATCGTCATGTATGTATTTCACAAGCTCTGAATGCGGTTTCTGGCAAATGGGCATACCCCTGATAGATTATCGGCCCACCATCAAACCTTTTCCTTTTGGATGAAATTTGAGTGTTGACTTTCAAGAAATGCACAGTTCGAAAAACTTTGTTTCTGAATGCGGGAAAAGTTAAAGTTTTTATAAAGCTTATATCTAAAGCTCCTAAAGGAGCAGATGGCTACCTTTTGAATATATGATATGGAACCAGTCACCATCATACATATTTCATTTGGAAGAAGCTAGTGTATTCACTCTTCAAGATATTCTCATTTTCAACTTCTATGAAACTTAGAGTGCCAAAGCTTGAAATCGTCATTTATGTATTTCACAAGCTCTGAATGCGGTTTCTGGCAAATGGGCATACCCCTGATAGATTATCGGCCCACCATCAAACCTTTTCTTTTTGGATGAAATTTGAGTGTTGACTTTCAAGAAATGCACAGTTCGAAAAACTTTGTTTCTGAATGCGGGAATAGTTAAAGGTTTTATAAAGCCTATATCTAAAGCTCCTAAAGGAGCAGATGGCTACCTTTTGAATATATCATATGGAACCACTCACCATCATACATATTTCATTTGGAAGAAGCTAGTGTATTCTCTCTTCAAGATAGGCTCATTTTCAACTTCTATGAAACTTAGAGTGCCAATGCGTGAAATCGTCATTTATGTATTTCACAAGCTCTGAATGCGGTTTCTGGCAAATGGGCATACCCCTGATAGATTATCGGTCCACCAACAAACCTTTTCCTTTTGGCTGAAATTTGAGTGTTGACTTTCAAAAAATGCACAGTTCGAAAAACTTTGTTTCTGAATGCGGGAAAAGTTAAAGGTTTTATAAAGCCTATATCTAAAGCTCCTAAAGCAGCAGATGGCTACCTTTTGAATATATCATATGGATCCACTCACCATCATATATATTTGATTTGGAAGAAGCTAGTCTATTCTCTCTTCAAGATATTCTCATTTTCAACTTCTATAAAACTTAGAGTACCAAAGCTTGAAATCGTCATGTATGTATTTCAGAAGCTCTGAATGCGGTTTCTAGCAAATGGGCATACCCCTGATAGATTATCGGCCCACCATCAAACCTTTTCCTTTTGGATGAAATTTGAGTGTTGACTTTCAAGAAATGCACAGTTCGAAAAACTTTGTTTCTGAATGCGGGAAAAGTTAAAGGTTTTTGAAAGCCTATATCTAAAGCTCCTAAAGGAGCAGATGGCTACCTTTTGAATATGTGATATGGAACCACTCACCATCATACATATTTCATTTGGAAGCAGCTAGTGTATTCTCTCTTCAAGATAGGCTCATTTTCAACTTCTATGAAACTTAGAGTGCCAAAGCGTGAAATCGTCATGTATGTATTTCACAAGCTCTGAATGCGGTTTCTGGCAAATGGGCATACCCCTGATAGATTATCGGCCCACCATCAAACCTTTTCCTTTTGGATGAAATTTGAGTGTTGACTTTCAAGAAATGCACAGTTCGAAAAACTTTGTTTCTGAATGCGGGAAAAGTTAAAGGTTTTTTAAAGCCTATATCTAAAGCTCCTAAAGGAGCAGATGGCTACCTTTTGAACATATGATATGGAACCACTCAACATCATACATATTTCATTTGGAAGCAGCTAGTGTATTCTCTCTTCAAGATAGGCTCATTTTCAACTTCTATGAAACTTAGAGTGCCAAAGCGTGAAATCGTCATGTATGTATTTCACAAGCTCTGAGTGCGGTTTCTGGCAAATGGGCATACCCCTGATAGATTATCGGCCCACCATCAAACCTTTTCCTTTTGGATGAAATTTGAGTGTTGACTTTCAAGAAATGCACAGTTCGAAAAACTTTGTTTCTGAATGCGGGAAAAGTTAAAGGTTTTATAAAGCCTATATCTAAAGCTCCTAAAGGAGCAGATGGCTACCTTTTGAATATATCATATGGAACCACTCACCATCATACATATTTCATTTGGAAGCAGCTAGTGTATTCTCTCTTCAAGATAGGCTCATTTTCAACTTCTATGAGACTTAGAGTGCCAAAGCTTGAAATCGTCATTTATGTATTTCACAAGCTCTGAATGCGGTTTCTGGCAAATGGGCATACCCCTGATAGATTATCGGTCCACCATTAAACCTTTTCCTTTTGGCTGAAATTTGAATGTTGACTTTCAAGAAATGCACAGTTCGAAAAACTTTGTTTCTGAATGCGGGAAAAGTTAAAGGTTTTATAAAGCCTATATCTAAAGCTGCTAAAGCAGCAGATGGCTACCTTTTGAATATATCATATGGAACCACTCACCATCATACATATTTTATTTGGAAGAAGCTAGTGTATTCACTCTTCAAGATATGCTCATTTTCAACTTCTATGAAACTTAGAGTGCCAATGCGTGAAATCGTCATTTATGTATTTCACAAGCTCTGAATGCGGTTTCTGGCAAATGGGCATACCCCTGATAGATTATCGGTCCACCAACAAACCTTTTCCTTTTGGCTGAAATTTGAGTGTTGACTTTCAAAAAATGCACAATTCGAAAAACTTTGTTTCTGAATGCGGGAAAAGTTAAAGGTTTTATAAAGCCTATATCTAAAGCTGCTAAAGCAGCAGATGGCTACCTTTTGAATATATCATATGGAACCACTCACCATCATACATATTTGATTTGGAAGAAGCTAGTCTATTCTCTCTTGAAGATATTCTCATTTTCAACTTCTATAAAACTTAGAGTACCAAAGCTTGAAATCGTCATGTATGTTTTCACAAGCTCTGAATGCGGTTTCTAGCAAATGGGCATACCCCTGATAGATTATCGGCCCACCATCAAACCTTTTCCTTTTGGCTGAAATTTGAGTGTTGACTTTCAAGAAATGCACAGTTCGAAAAACTTTGTTTCTGAATGCGGGAATAGTTAAAGGTTTTATAACGCCTATATCTAAAGCTCCTAAAGGAGCAGAATGCTACCTTTTGAATATATCATTTCGATCCACTCACCATCATATATATTTCATTTGGAAGAAGCTAGTGTATTCACTCTTCAAGATATGCTCATTTTCAACTTCTATGAAACTTGGAGTGCCAAAGCTTGAAATCGTCATGTATGTATTTCACAAGCTCTGAATGCGGTTTCTGGCAAATGGGCATACCCCTGATAGATTATCGGCCCACCATCAAACCTTTTCCTTTTGGCTGAAATTTGAGTGTTGACTTTCAAAAAATGCACAGTTCGAAAAACTTTGTTTCTGAATGCGGGAAAAGTTAAAGGTTTTATAAAGCCTATATCTAAAGCTGCTAAAGCAGCAGATGGCTACCTTTTGAATATATCATATGGAACCACTCACCATCATACATATTTGATTTGGAAGAAGCTAGTCTATTCTCTCTTGAAGATATTCTCATTTTCAACTTCTATAAAACTTAGAGTACCAAAGCTTGAAATCGTCATGTATGTTTTCACAAGCTCTGAATGCGGTTTCTAGCAAATGGGCATACCCCTGATAGATTATCGGCCCACCATCAAACCTTTTCCTTTTGGCTGAAATTTGAGTGTTGACTTTCAAGAAATGCACAGTTCGAAAAACTTTGTTTCTGAATGCGGGAATAGTTAAAGGTTTTATAACGCCTATATCTAAAGCTCCTAAAGGAGCAGAATGCTACCTTTTGAATATATCATTTCGATCCACTCACCATCATATATATTTCATTTGGAAGAAGCTAGTGTATTCACTCTTCAAGATATGCTCATTTTCAACTTCTATGAAACTTGGAGTGCCAAAGCTTGAAATCGTCATGTATGTATTTCACAAGCTCTGAATGCGGTTTCTGGCAAATGGGCATACCCCTGATAGATTATCGGCCCACCATCAAACCTTTTCCTTTTGGCTGAAATTTGAGTGTTGACTTTCAAAAAATGCACAGTTCGAAAAACTTTGTTTCTGAATGCGGGAAAAGTTAAAGGTTTTATAAAGCCTATATCTAAAGCTGCTAAAGCAGCAGATGGCTACCTTTTGAATATATCATATGGAAACACTCACCATCATACATATTTAATTTGGAAGAAGCTAGTCTATTCTCTCTTGAAGATATTCTCATTTTCAACTTCTATAAAACTTAGAGTACCAAAGCTTGAAATCGTCATGTATGTTTTCACAAGCTCTGAATGCGGTTTCTAGCAAATGGGCATACCCCTGATAGATTATCGGCCCACCATCAAACCTTTTCCTTTTGGCTGAAATTTGAGTGTTGACTTTCAAGAAATGCACAGTTCGAAAAACTTTGTTTCTGAATGCGGGAATAGTTAAAGGTTTTATAACGCCTATATCTAAAGCTCCTAAAGGAGCAGAATGCTACCTTTTGAATATATCATTTCGATCCACTCACCATCATATATATTTCATTTGGAAGAAGCTAGTGTATTCACTCTTCAAGATATGCTCATTTTCAACTTCTATGAAACTTGGAGTGCCAAAGCTTGAAATCGTCATGTATGTATTTCACAAGCTCTGAATGCGGTTTCTGGCAAATGGGCATACCCCTGATAGATTATCGGCCCACCATCAAACCTTTTCCTTTTGGATGAAATTTGAGTGTTGACTTTCAAGAAATGCACAGTTCGAAAAAGTTCTTTTCTGAATACGGGAAACGTTAAAGGTTTTATAAAGCCTATATCTAAAGCTCCTAAAAGAGCAGATGGCTACCTTTTGAATATATCATATGGAACCACTCACCATCATACATATTTCATTTGGAAGCAGCTAGTGTATTCTCTCTTCAAGATAGGCTCATTTTCAACTTCTATGAAACTTAGAGTGCCAAAGCGTGAAATCGTCATGTATGTATTTCACAAGCTCTGAATGCGGTTTCTGGCAAATGGGCATACCCCTGATAGATTATCGGCCCACCATCAAACCTTTTCCTTTTGGATGAAATTTGAGTGTTGACTTTCAAGAAATGCACAGTTCGAAAAAGTTTGTTTCTGAATGCGGGAATAGTTAAAGGTTTTATAAAGCCTATATCTAAAGCTCCTAAAGGAGCAGATGGCTACCGTTTGAATATATCATATGGAACCACTCACCATCATACATATTTCATTTGGAAGAAGCTAGTCTATTCTCTCTTCAAGATATTCTCATTTTCAACTTCTATGAAACTTAGAGTACCAAAGCTTGAAATCGTCATGTATGTATTTCAGAAGCTCTGAATGCGGTTTCTAGCAAATGGGCATACCCCTGATAGATTATCGGCCCACCATCAAACCTTTTCCTTTTGGATGAAATTTGAGTGTTGACTTTCAAGAAATGCACAGTTCGAAAAACTTTGTTTCTGAATGCGGGAAAAGTTAAAGGTTTTTGAAAGCCTATATCTAAAGCTCCTAAAGGAGCAGATGGCTACCTTTTGAATATGTGATATGGAACCACTCACCATCATACATATTTCATTTGGAAGCAGCTAGTGTATTCTCTCTTCAAGATAGGCTCATTTTCAACTTCTATGAAACTTAGAGTGCCAAAGCGTGAAATCGTCATGTATGTATTTCACAAGCTCTGAATGCGGTTTCTGGCAAATGGGCATACCCCTGATAGATTATCGGCCCACCATCAAACCTTTTCCTTTTGGATGAAATTTGAGTGTTGACTTTCAAGAAATGCACAGTTCGAAAAACTTTGTTTCTGAATGCGGGAAAAGTTAAAGTTTTTATAAAGCTTATATCTAAAGCTCCTAAAGGAGCAGATGGCTACCTTTTGAATATATGATATGGAACCAGTCACCATCATACATATTTCATTTGGAAGAAGCTAGTGTATTCACTCTTCAAGATATTCTCATTTTCAACTTCTATGAAACTTAGAGTGCCAAAGCTTGAAATCGTCATTTATGTATTTCACAAGCTCTGAATGCGGTTTCTGGCAAATGGGCATACCCCTGATAGATTATCGGCCCACCATCAAACCTTTTCTTTTTGGATGAAATTTGAGTGTTGACTTTCAAGAAATGCACAGTTCGAAAAACTTTGTTTCTGAATGCGGGAAAAGTTAAAGGTTTTTTAAAGCCTATATCTAAAGCTCCTAAAGGAGCAGATGGCTACCTTTTGAACATATGATATGGAACCACTCACCATCATACATATTTCATTTGGAAGAAGCTAGTGTATTCACTCTTCAAGATATGCTCATTTTCAACTTCTATGAAACTTAGAGTGCCAAAGCTTGAAATCGTCATTTATGTATTTCACAAGCTCTGAATGCGGTTTCTGGCAAATGGGCATACCCCTGATAGATTATTGGTCCACCATCAAACCTTTTCCTTTTTGCTGAAATTTGAGTGTTGACTTTCAAGAAATGCAGAGTTCGAAAAACTTTGTTTCTGAATGCGGGAATAGTTAAAGGTTTTATAAAGCCTATATCTAAAGCTCCTAAAGGAGCAGATGGCTACCTTTTGAATATATCATATGGAACCACTCACCATCATACATATTTCATTTGGAAGAAGCTAGTGTATTCACTTTTCAAGATATGCTCATTTTCAACTTCTATGAAACTTGGAGTTCCAAAGCTTGAAATCGTCATGTATGTATTTCACAAGCTCTGAATGCGGTTTTTGGCAAATGGGCATACCCCTGATAGATTATCGGCCCACCATCAAACCTTTTCCTTTTGGATGAAATTTGAGTGTTGACTTTCAAGAAATGCACAGTTCGAAAAACTTTGTTTCTTAATACGGGAAAAGTTAAAGGTTTTATAAAGCCTATATCTAAAGCTCCTAAAGGAGCAGATGGCTACGTTTGAATATATCATATGGAACCACTCACCATCATACATATTTCATTTGGAAGAAGCTAGTGTATTCTCTCTTCAAGATATGCTCATTTTCAACTTCTATAAAACTTAGAGTACCAAAGCTTGAAATCGTCATGTATGTATTTCACAAGCTCTGAATGCGGTTTCTGGCAAATGGGCATACCCCTAATAGATTATCGGCCCACCATCAAACCTTTTCCTTTTGGATGAAATTTGAGTGTTGACTTTCAAGAAATGTACAGTTCGAAAAACTTTGTTTCTGAATGCGGGAAAAGTTAAAGTTTTTATAAAGCCTATATCTAAAGCTCCTAAAGGAGCAGATGGCTACCTTTTGAATATATGATATGGAACCACTCACCATCTTACATATTTCATTTGGAAGAAGCTAGTGTATTCACTCTTCAAGATATTCTCATTTTCAACTTCTATGAAACTTAGAGTGGCAAAGCTTGAAATCGTCATTTATGTATTTCACAAGCTCTGAATGCGGTTTCTGGCAAATGGGCATACCCCTGATAGATTATCGGTCCACCAAAAAACCTTTTCCTTTTGGCTGAAATTTGAGTGTTGACTTTCAAAAAATGCACAGTTCGAAAAACTTGGTTTCTGAATGCGGGAAAAGTTAAAGGTTTTATAAAGCCTATATCTAAAGCTCCTAAAGCAGCAGATGGCTACCTTTTGAATATATCATATGGAACCACTCACCATCATACATATTTGATTTGGAAGAAGCTAGTCTATTCTCTCTTCAAGATATGCTCATTTTCAACTTCTATAAAACAGAGTACCAAAGCTTGAAATCGTCATGTATGTATTTCACAAGCTCTGAATGCGGTTTCTGGCAAATGGGCATACCCCTGATAGATTATCGGCCCACCATCAAACCTTTTCCTTTTGGATGAAATTTGAGTGTTGACTTTCAAGAAATGCACAGTTCGAAAAACTTTGTTTCTCAATGGGGAAAAAGTTAAAGTTTTTATAAAGCCTATATCTAAAGCTCATAAAGGAGCAGATGGCTACCTTTTGAATATGTGATATGGAACCACTCACCATCATACATGTTTCATTTGGAAGCAGCTAGTGTATTCTCTCTTCAAGATAGGCTCATTTTCAACTTCTATGAAACTTAGAGTGCCAAAGCGTGAAATCGTCATGTATGTATTTCACAAGCTCTGAATGCGGTTTCTGGCAAATGGGCATACCCCTGATAGATTATCGGCCCACCATCAAACCTTTTCCTTTTGGATGAAATTTGAGTGTTGACTTTCAAGAAATGCACAGTTCGAAAAACTTTGTTTCTGAATGCGGGAAAAGTTAAAGGTTTTATAAAGCCTATATCTAAAGCTCCTAAAGGAGCAGATGGCTACCTTTTGAATATATCATATGGAACCACTCACCATCATACATATTTCATTTGGAAGCAGCTAGTGTATTCTCTCTTCAAGATAGGCTCATTTTCAACTTCTATGAGACTTAGAGTGCCAAAACGTGAAAACGTCATGTATGTATTTCAAGAGCTCTGAATGCGGTTTCTGGCAAATGGGCTTACCCCTGATAGATTATCGGTCCACCATTAAACCTTTTCCTTTTGGCTGAAATTTGAGTGTTGACTTTCAAGAAATGCACAGTTCGAAAAACTTTGTTTCTGAATGCGGGAATAGTTAAAGGTTTTATAAAGCCTATATCTAAAGCTCCTAAAGTAGCAGATGGCTACCGTTTGAATATATCATATGGAACCACTCACCATCATACATATTTCATTTGGAAGAAGCTAGTCTATTCTCTCTTCAAGATATGCTCATTTTCAACTTCTATAAAACAGAGTACCAAAGCTTGAAATCGTCATGTATGTATTTCACAAGCTCTGAATGCGGTTTCTGGCAAATGGGCATACCCCTGATAGATTATCGGCCCACCATCAAACCTTTTCCTTTTGGATGAAATTTGAGTGTTGACTTTCAAGAAATGCACAGTTCGAAAAACTTTGTTTCTGAATGGGGAAAAAGTTAAAGTTTTTATAAAGCCTATATCTAAAGCTCCTAAAGGAGCAGATGGCTACCTTTTGAATATGTGATATGGAACCACTCACCATCATACATATTTCATTTGGAAGCAGCTAGTGTATTCTCTCTTCAAGATAGGCTCATTTTCAAATTCTTTGAAACTTAGAGTGCCAAAGCTTGAAATCGTCATGTATGTATTTCACAAGCTCTGAATGCGGTTTCTGGCAAATGGGCATACCCCTGATAGATTATCAGCCCACCATCAAACCTTTTCCTTTTGGATGAAATTTGAGTGTTGACTTTCAAGAAATGCACAGTTCGAAAAACTTTGTTTCTGAATGCGGGAAAAGTTAAAGGTTTTAGAAAGCCTATATCTAAAGCTCCTAAAGGAGCAGATGGCTACCTTTTGAATATATCATATGGAACCACTCACCATCATACATATTTCATTTGGAAGCAGCTAGTGTATTCTCTCTTCAAGATAGGCTCATTTTCAACTTCTATGAAACTTAGAGTGCCAAAGCTTGAAATCGTCATGTATGTATTTCACAAGCTCTGAATGCGGTTTCTGGCAAATGGGCATACCCCTGATAGATTATCAGCCCACCATCAAACCATTTCCTTTTGGATGAAATTTGAGTGTTGACTTTCAAGAAATGCACAGTTCGAAAAACTTTGTTTCTGAATGCGGGAAAAGTTAAAGGTTTTAGAAAGCCTATATCTAAAGCTCCTAAAGGAGCAGATGGCTACCTTTTGAATATATCATATGGAACCACTCACCATCATACATATTTCATTTGGAAGCAGCTAGTGTATTCTCTCTTCAAGATAGGCTCATTTTCAACTTCTATGAGACTTAGAGTGCCAAAGGGTGAAAACGTCATGTATGTATTTCACAAGGTCTGAATGCGGATTCTGGCAAATGGGCATACCCCTGATAGATTATCGGTCCACCATCAAACCTTTTCCTTTTGTCTGAAATTTGAGTGTTGACTTTCAAGAAATGCACAGTTCGAAAAACTTTGTTTCTGAATACGGGAAAAGTTAAAGGTTTTATAAAGCCTATATCTGAAGCTCCTAAAGGAGCAGATGGCTACCTTTTGAATATATCATATGGAACCACTCACCATCATACATATTTCATTTGGAAGCAGCTAGTGTATTCTCTCTTCAAGATAGGCTCATTTTCAACTTCTATGAGACTTAGAGTGCCAAAGCGTGAAAACGTCATGTATGTATTTCACAAGCTCTGAATGCGGTTTCTGGCAAATGGGCATACCCCTGATAGATTATCGGCCCACCATCAAACCTTTTCCTTTTGGATGAAATTTGAGTGTTGACTTTCAAGAAATGCACAGTTCGAAAAACTTTGTTTCTGAATGCGGGAAAAGTTAAAGGTTTCATAAAGCCTATAGCTAAAGCTCCTAAAGGAGCAGATGGCTACCTTTTGAATATATCATATGGAACCACTCACCATCATACATATTTCATTTGGAAGCAGCTAGTGTATTCTCTCTTCAAGATAGGCTAATTTTCAACTTCTATGAAACTTAGAGTGCCAAAGCTTGAAATCGTCATGTATGTATTTCACAAGCTCTGAATGCGGTTTCTGGCAAATGGGCATACCCCTGATAGATTATCAGCCCACCATCAAACCATTTCCTTTTGGATGAAATTTGAGTGTTGACTTTCAAGAAATGCACAGTTCGAAAAACTTTGTTTCTGAATGCGGGAAAAGTTAAAGGTTTTAGAAAGCGTATATCTAAAGCTCCTAAAGGAGCAGATGGCTACCTTTTGAATATATCATATGGAACCACTCACCATCATACATATTTCATTTGGAAGCAGCTAGTGTATTCTCTCTTCAAGATAGGCTCATTTTCAACTTCTATGAGACTTAGAGTGCCAAAGCGTGAAAACGTCATGTATGTATTTCACAAGGTCTGAATGCGGATTCTGGCAAATGGGCATACCCCTGATAGATTATCGGTCCACCATCAAACCTTTTCCTTTTGTCTGAAATTTGAGTGTTGACTTTCAAGAAATGCACAGTTCGAAAAACTTTGTTTCTGAATGCGGGAATAGTTAAAGGTTTTATAAATCCTATATCTAAAGCTCCTAAAGGAGCAGATGGCTACCGTTTGAATATATCATATGGAACCACTCAGCATCATACATATTTCATGTGGAAGAAGCTAGTGTATTCACTCTTCAAGATATGCTCATTTTCAACTTCTATGAAACCTAGAGTGCCAAAGCTTGAAATCGTCATGTATGTATTTCACAAGCTCTGAATGCGGTTTCTGGCAAATGGGCATACCCCTGATAGATTATCGGTCCACCATCAAACCTTTTCCTTTTGGATGAAATTTGAGTGTTGACTTTCAAGAAATGCACAGTTCGAAAAACTTTGTTTCTGAATACGGGAAAAGTTAAAGGTTTTATAAAGCCTATATCTGAAGCTCCTAAAGGAGCAGATGGCTACCTTTTGAATATATCATATGGAACCACTCACCATCAAACATATTTCATTTGGAAGAAGCTAGTGTATTCTCTCTTCAAGATAGGCTCATTTTCAACTTCTATAAAACTTAGAGTACCAAAGCTTGAAATCGTCATGTATGTATTTCACAAGCTCTGAATGCGGTTTCTGGCAAATGGGCATACCCCTGATAGATTATCGGTCCACCATCAAACCTTTTCCTTTTGGCTGAAATTTGAGTGTTGACTTTCAAGAAATGCACAGTTCGAAAAACTTTGTTTCTGAATGCGGGAAAAGTTAAAGGTTTTATATAGCCTATATCTAAAGCTCCTAAAGGAGCAGATGGCTACCTTTTGAATATATCATATGGAACCACTCACCATCTTACATATTTCATTTGGAAGAAGCTAGTGTATTCACTCTTCAAGATATGCTCATTTTCAACTTCTATGAAACCTAGAGTGCCAAAGCATGAAATCGTCATGTATGTATTTCACAAGCTCTGAATGCGGTTTCCTGCAAATGGGCATACCCCTGATAGATTATCGGCCCACCATCAAACCTTTTCCTTTTGGATGAAATTTGAGTGTTGACTTACAAGAAATGCACAGTTCGAAAAACTTTGTTTCTGAATGGGGAAAAAGTTAAAGTTTTTATAAAGCCTATATCTAAAGCTCCTAAAAAAGCAGATGGCTACCTTTTGAATATGTGATATGGAACCACTCACCATCATACATATTTCATTTGGAAGCAGCTAGTGTATTCTCTCTTCAAGATAGGCTCATTTTCAACTTCTTTGAAACTTAGAGTGCCAAAGCTTGAAATCGTCATGTATGTATTTCACAAGCTCTGAATGCGGTTTCTGGCAAATGGGCATACCCCTGATAGATTATCAGCCCACCATCAAACCTTTTCCTTTTGGATGAAATTTGAGTGTTGACTTTCAAGAAATGCACAGTTCGAAAAACTTTGTTTCTGAATGCGGGAAAAGTTAAAGGTTTTAGAAAGCCTATATCTAAAGCTCCTAAAGGAGCAGATGGCTACCTTTTGAATATATCATATGGAACCACTCATCATCATACATATTTCATTTGGAAGCAGCTAGTGTATTCTCTCTTCAAGATAGGCTCATTTTCAACTTCTATGAGACTTAGAGTGCCAAAGCGTGAAAACGTCATGTATGTATTTCACAAGCTCTGAATGCGGTTTCTGGCAAATGGGCATACCCCTGATAGATTATCGGCCCACCATCAAACCTTTTCCTTTTGGATGAAATTTGAGTGTTGACTTTCAAGAAATGCACAGTTCGAAAAACTTTGTTTCTGAATGCGGGAAAAGTTAAAGGTTTCATAAAGCCTATAGCTAAAGCTCCTAAAGGAGCAGATGGCTACCTTTTGAATATATCATATGGAACCACTCACCATCATACATATTTCATTTGGAAGCAGCTAGTGTATTCTCTCTTCAAGATAGGCTAATTTTCAACTTCTATGAAACTTAGAGTGCCAAAGCTTGAAATCGTCATGTATGTATTTCACAAGCTCTGAATGCGGTTTCTGGCAAATGGGCATACCCCTCATAGATTATCAGCCCACCATCAAACCATTACCTTTTGGATGAAATTTGAGTGTTGACTTTCAAGAAATGCACAGTTCGAAAAACTTTGTTTCTGAATGCGGGAAAAGTTAAAGGTTTTAGAAAGCCTATATCTAAAGCTCCTAAAGGAGCAGATGACTACCTTTTGAATATATCATATGGAACCACTCACCATCATACATATTTCATTTGGAAGAAGCTAGTGTATTCTCTCTTCAAGATATTCTCATTTTCAACTTCTATGAAACCTAGAGTGCCAAAGCATGAAATCGTCATGTATGTATTTCACAAGCTCTGAATGCGGTTTCCTGCAAATGGGAATACCCCTGATAGATTATCGGCCCACCATCAAACCTTTTCCTTTTGGATGAAATTTGAGTGTTGACTTTCAAGAAATGCACAGTTCGAAAAACTTTGTTTCTGAATGCGGGAAAAGTTAAAGGTTTTATAAAGCCTATATCTAAAGCTCCTAAAGGAGCAGATCGCTACCTTTTGAATATATCATATGGAACCACTCACCATCATACATATTTCATTTGGAAGAAGCTAGTGTATTCTCTCTTCAAGATAGGCTCATTTTCAACTTCTATGAAACTTAGAGTGCCAAAGCTTGAAATCGTCATGTTTGTATTTCACAAGCTCTGAATGCGGTTTCTGGCAAATGGGCATACCCCTGATAGATTATCAGCCCACCATCAAACCTTTTCCTTTTGGATGAAATTTGAGTGTTGACTTTCAAGAAATGCACAGTTCGAAAAACTTTGTTTCTGAATGCGGGAAAAGTTAAAGGTTTTATAAAGCCTATATCTAAAGCTCCTAAAGGAGCAGATGGCTACCTTTTGAACATGTGATATGGAACCACTCACCATCACACATATTTCATTTGGAAGCAGCTAGTGTATTCTCTCTACAAGATAGGCTCATTTTCAACTTCTATGAAAATTTGAGTGCCGAAGCGTGAAATCTTCATGTATGTATTTCACAAGCTCTGAATGCGGTTTCTGGCAAATAGGCATACCCCTGATAGATTATCGGCCCACCATCAAACCTTTTCCTTTTGGATGAAATTTGAGTGTTGACTTTCAAGAAATGCACAGTTCGAAAAACTTTGTTTCTGAATGCGGGAAAAGTTAAAGGTTTTATAAAGCCTATATCTAAAGCTCCTAAAGGAGCAGATGGCTACCTTTTGAATATATCATATGGAACCACTCACCATCATACATATTTCATTTGGAAGAAGCTAGTGTATTCTCTCTTCAAGATAGGCTCATTTTCAACTTCTATGAAACTTAGAGTGCCAAAGCGTGAAATCGTCATGTATGTATTTCAAGAGCTCTGAATGCGGTTTCTGGCAAATGGGCAAACCCCTGATAGATTATCGGCCCACCATCAAACCTTTTCCTTTTGGATGAAATTTGAGTGTTGACTTTCAAGAAATGCACAGTTCGAAAAACTTTGTTTCTGAATGCGGGAAAAGTTAAAGGTTTTATAAAGCCTATATCTAAAGCTCCTAAAGGAGCAGATGACTACCTTTTGAATATATCATATGGAACCACTCACCATCATACATATTTCATTTGGAAGAAGCTAGTGTATTCTCTCTTCAAGATATTCTCATTTTCAACTTCTATAAAACTTAGAGTACCAAAGCTTGAAATCGTCATGTATGTATTTCACAAGCTCTGAATGCGGTTTCTGGCAAATGGGCATACCCCTGATAGATTATCGGCCCACCATCAAACCTTTTCCTTTTGGATGAAATTTGAGTGTTGACTTTCAAGAAATGCACAGTTCGAAAATCTTTGTTTCTGAATGCGGGAAAAGTTAAAGGTTTTTTAAAGCCTATATCTAAAGCTCCTAAAGGAGCAGATGGCTACCTTTTGAATATATGATATGGAACCACTCACCATCATACATATTTCATTTGGAAGAAGCTAGTGTATTCTCTCTTCAAGATAGGCTCATTTTCAACTTCTATGAAACTTAGAGTGCCAAAGCGTGAAATCGTCATGTATGTATTTCACAAGCACTGAATGCGGTTTCTGGCAAATGGGCATACCCCTGACAGATTATCGGCCCACCATCAAACCTTTTCCTTTTGGATGAAATTTGAGTGTTGACTTTCAAGAAATGCACAGTTCGAAAAACTTTGTTTCTGAATGCGGGAAAAGTTAAAGGTTTTATAAAGCCTATATCTAAAGCTCCTAAAGGAGCAGATGGCTACCTTTTGAATATATCATATGGAACCACTCACCATCATACATATTTCATTTGGAAGAAGCTAGTGTATTCTCTCTTCAAGATAGGCTCATTTTCAACTTCTATGAAACTTAGAGTGCCAAAGCGTGAAATCGTCATGTATGTATTTCACAAGCTCTGAATGCGGTTTCTGGCAAATGGGCATACGCCTGATAGATTATCGGCCCACCATCAAACCTTTTCCTTTTGGATGAAATTTGAGTGTTGACGTTCAAGAAATGCACAGTTCGAAAAACTTTGTTTCTGAATGCGGGAAAAGTTAAAGGTTTTATAAAGCCTATATCTAAAGCTCCTAAAGGAGCAGATGGCTACCTTTTGAATATATCATATGGAACCACTCACCATCATACATATTTCATTTGGAAGAAGCTAGTGTATTCTCTCTTCAAGATAGGCTCATTTTCAACTTCTATGAAATTTAGAGAGCCAAAGCATGAAATCGTCATGTATGTATTTCACAAGCTCTGAATGCGGTTTCTGGCAAATGGGCAAACCCCTGATAGATTATCGGCCCACCATCAAACCTTTTCCTTTTGGATGAAATTTGAGTGTTGACTTTCAAGAAATGCACAGTTCGAAAAACTTTGTTTCTGAATGCGTGAAAAGTGAAAGGTTTTATAAAGCCTATATCTCAAGCTCCTAAAGGAGCAGATGGCTACCTTTTGAACATGTGATATGGAACCACTCACCATCATACATATTTCATTTGGAAGCAGCTAGTGGAATCTCTCTACAAGATAGGCTCATTTTCAACATCTATGAAAATTAGAGTGCCAAAGCGTGAAATCGTCATGTATGTATTTCACAAGCTCTGAATGCGGTTTCTGGCAAATGGGCATACCCCTGACAGATTATCGGCCCACCATCAAACCTTTTCCTTTTGGATGAAATTTGAGTGTTGACTTTCAAGAAATGCACAGTTCGAAAAACTTTGTTTCTGAATGCGGGAAAAGTTAAAGGTTTTATAAAGCCTATATCTAAAGCTCCTAAAGGAGCAGATGACTACCTTTTGAATATATCATATGGAACCACTCACCATCATACATATTTCATTTGGAAGAAGCTAGTGTATTCTCTCTTCAAGATATTCTCATTTTCAACTTCTATAAAACTTAGAGTACCAAAGCTTGAAATCGTCATGTATGTATTTCACAAGCTCTGAATGCGGTTTCTGGCAAATGGGCATACCCCTGACAGATTATCGGCCCACCATCAAACCTTTTCCTTTTGGATGAAATTTGAGTGTTGACTTTCAAGAAATGCACAGTTCGAAAAACTTTGTTTCTGAATGCGGGAAAAGTTAAAGGTTTTATAAAGCCTATATCTAAAGCTCCTAAAGGAGCAGATGGCTACCTTTTGAATATATCATATGGAACCACTCACCATCATACATATTTCATTTGGAAGAAGCTAGTGTATTCTCTCTTCAAGATAGGCTCATTTTCAACTTCTATGAAACTTAGAGTGCCAAAGCGTGAAATCGTCATGTATGTATTTCACAAGCTCTGAATGCGGTTTCTTGCAAATGGGCATACGCCTGATAGATTATCGGCCCACCATCAAACCTTTTCCTTTTGGATGAAATTTGAGTGTTGACTTTCAAGAAATGCACAGTTCGAAAAACTTTGTTTCTGAATGCGGGAAAAGTTAAAGGTTTTATAAAGCCTATATCTAAAGCTCCTAAAGGAGCAGATGGCTACCTTTTGAACATGTGATATGGAACCACTCACCATCACACATATTTCATTTGGAAGCAGCTAGTGTATTCTCTCTACAAGATAGGCTCATTTTCAACTTCTATGAAAATTAGAGTGCCGAAGCGTGAAATCTTCATGTATGTATTTCACAAGCTCTGAATGCGGTTTCTGGCAAATAGGCATACCCCTGATAGATTATCGGCCCACCATCAAACCTTTTCCTTTTGGATGAAATTTGAGTGTTGACTTTCAAGAAATGCACAGTTCGAAAAACTTTGTTTCTGAATGCGGGAAAAGTTAAAGGTTTTATAAAGCCTATATCTAAAGCTCCTAAAGGAGCAGATGGCTACCTTTTGAATATATCATATGGAACCACTCACCATCATACATATTTCATTTGGAAGAAGCTAGTGTATTCTCTCTTCAAGATAGGCTCATTTTCAACTTCTATGAAACTTAGAGTGCCAAAGCGTGAAATCGTCATGTATGTATTTCACAAGCTCTGAATGCGGTTTCTGGCAAATGGGCAAACCCCTGATAGATTATCGGCCCACCATCAAACCTTTTCCTTTTGGATGAAATTTGAGTGTTGACTTTCAAGAAATGCACAGTTCGAAAAACTTTGTTTCTGAATGCGGAAAAAGTTAAAGTTTTTATAAAGCCTATATCTAAAGCTCCTAAAGGAGCAGATGGCTACCTTTTGAATATATCATATGGAACCACTCACCATCATACATATTTCATTTGGAAGAAGCTAGTGTATTCTCTCTTCAAGATAGGCTCATTTTCAACTTCTATGAAACTTAGAGTGCCAAAGCGTGAAATCGTCATGTATGTATTTCACAAGCTCTGAATGCGGTTTCTGGCAAATGGGCATACGCCTGATAGATTATCGGCCCACCATCAAACCTTTTCCTTTTGGATGAAATTTGAGTGTTGACTTTCAAGAAATGCACAGTTCGAAAAACTTTGTTTCTGAATGCGGGAAAAGTTAAAGGTTTTATAAAGCCTATATCTAAAGCTCCTAAAGGAGCAGATGGCTACCTTTTGAATATATCATATGGAACCACTCACCATCATACATATTTCATTTGGAAGAAGCTAGTGTATTCTCTCTTCAAGATAGGCTCATTTTCAACTTCTATGAAATTTAGAGTGCCAAAGCATGAAATCGTCATGTATGTATTTCACAAGCTCTGAATGCGGTTTCTGGCAAATGGGCAAACCCCTGATAGATTATCGGCCCACCATCAAACCTTTTCCTTTTGGATGAAATTTGAGTGTTGACTTTCAAGAAATGCACAGTTCGAAAAACTTTGTTTCTGAATGCGGGAAAAGTTAAAGGTTTTATAAAGCCTATATCTAAAGCTCCTAAAGGAGTAGATGGCTACCTTTTGAACATGTGATATGGAACCACTCACCATCATAGATATTTCATTTGGAAGCAGCAAGTGTGTTCTCTCTACAAGATAGGCTCATTTTCAACATCTATGAAAATTTGAGTGCCGAAGCGTGAAATCGTCATGTATGTATTTCACAAGCTCTGAATGCGGTTTCTGGCAAATGGGCATACCCCTGACAGATTATCGGCCCACCATCAAACCTTTTCCTTTTGGATGAAATTTGAGTGTTGACTTTCAAGAAATGCACAGTTCGAAAAACTTTGTTTCTGAATGCGGGAAAAGTTAAAGGTTTTATTAAGCCTATATCTAAAGCTCCTAAAGGAGCAGATGGCTACCTTTTGAATATATCATATGGAACCACTCACCATCATACATATTTAATTTGGAAGAAGCTAGTGTATTCTCTCTTCAAGATAGGCTCATTTTCAACTTCTATGAAACTTAGAGTGCCAAAGCGTGAAATCGTCATGTATGTATTTCACAAGCTCTGAATGCGGTTTCTGGCAAATGGGCAAACCCCTGATAGATTATCGGCCCACCATCAAACCTTTTCCTTTTGGATGAAATTTGAGTGTTGACTTTCAAGAAATGCACAGTTCGAAAAACTTTGTTTCTGAATGCGGGAATAGTTAAAGGTTTTATAAAGCCTATATCTAAAGCTCCTAAAGGAGCAGATGGCTACCTTTTGAACATGTGATATGGAACCACTCACCATCATAGATATTTCATTTGGAAGCAGCAAGTGTGTTCTCTCTACAAGATAGGCTCATTTTCAACATCTATGAAAATTTGAGTGCCGAAGCGTGAAATCGTCATGTATGTATTTCACAAGCTCTGAATGCGGTTTCTGGCAAATGGGCATACCCCTGACAGATTATCGGCCCACCATCAAACCTTTTCCTTTTGGATGAAATTTGAGTGTTGACTTTCAAGAAATGCACAGTTCGAAAAACTTTGTTTCTGAATGCGGGAAAAGTTAAAGGTTTTATTAAGCCTATATCTAAAGCTCCTAAAGGAGCAGATGGCTACCTTTTGAATATATGATATGGAACCACTCACCATCATACATATTTCATTTGGAAGAAGCTAGTGTATTCTCTCTTCAAGATATGCTCATTTTCAACTTCTATGAAACTTAGAGTGCCAAAGCTTGAAATCGTCATGTATGTATTTCACAAGCTCTGAATGCGGTTTCTGGCAAATGGGCATACCCCTGATAGATTATCGGCCCACCATCAAACCTTTTCCTTTTGGATGAAATTTGAGTGTTGACTTTCAAGAAATGCACAGTTCGAAAAACTTTGTTTCTGAATGCGGAAAAAGTTAAAGTTTTTATAAAGCCTATATCTAAAGCTCCTAAAGGAGCAGATGGCTACCTTTTGAATATATCATATGGAACCACTCACCATCATACATATTTCATTTGGAAGAAGCTAGTGTATTCTCTCTTCAAGATAGGCTCATTTTCAACTTCTATGAAACTTAGAGTGCCAAAGCGTGAAATCGTCATGTATGTATTTCACAAGCTCTGAATGCGGTTTCTGGCAAATGGGCATACGCCTGATAGATTATCGGCCCACCATCAAACCTTTTCCTTTTGGATGAAATTTGAGTGTTGACTTTCAAGAAATGCACAGTTCGAAAAACTTTGTTTCTGAATGCGGGAAAAGTTAAAGGTTTTATAAAGCCTATATCTAAAGCTCCTAAAGGAGCAGATGGCTACCTTTTGAATATATCATATGGAACCACTCACCATCATACATATTTCATTTGGAAGAAGCTAGTGTATTCTCTCTTCAAGATAGGCTCATTTTCAACTTCTATGAAACTTAGAGTGCCAAAGCATGAAATCGTCATGTATGTATTTCAGAATCTCTGAATGCGGTTTCTGGCAAATGGGCAAACCCCTGATAGATTATCGGCCCACCATCAAACCTTTTCCTTTTGGATGAAATTTGAGTGTTGACTTTCAAGAAATGCACAGTTCGAAAAACTTTGTTTCTGAATGCGGGAATAGTTAAAGGTTTTATAAAGCCTATATCTAAAGCTCCTAAAGGAGCAGATGGCTACCTTTTGAATATATGATATGGAACCACTCACCATCATACATATTTCATTTGGAAGAAGCTAGTGTATTCTCTCTTGAAGATATGCTCATTTTCAACTTCTATGAAACTTAGAGTGCCAAAGCTTGAAATCGTCATGTATGTATTTCACAAGCTCTGAATGCGGTTTCTGGCAAATGGGCATACCCCTGATAGATTATCGGCCCACCATCAAACCTTTTCCTTTTGGATGAAATTTGAGTGTTGACTTTCAAGAAATGCACAGTTCGAAAAACTTTGTTTCTGAATGCGGAAAAAGTTAAAGTTTTTATAAAGCCTATATCTAAAGCTCCTAAAGGAGCAGATGGCTACCTTTTGAATATATCATATGGAACCACTCACCATCATACATATTTCATTTGGAAGAAGCTAGTGTATTCTCTCTTCAAGATATGCTCATTTTCAACTTCTATAAAACTTAGAGTACCAAAGCTTGAAATCGTTATGTATGTATTTCACACGCTCTGAATGTGGTTTCTGGCAAATGGGCATACCCCTAATAGATTATCGGCCAACCATCAAACCTTTTCCTTTTGGATGAAATTTGAGTGTTGACTTTCAAGAAATGCACAGTTCGAAAAACTTTGTTTCTGAATGCGGAAAAAGTTAAAGGTTTTATAAAGCCTATATCTAAAGCTCCTAAAGGAGCAGATGGCTACCTTTTGAACATGTGATATGGAACCACTCACCATCATACATATTTCATTTGAAAGCAGCTAGTGTATTCTCTCTACAAGATAGGCTCATTTTCAATTTCTATGAAACTTAGAGTGCCGAAGCGTGAAATCGTCATGTATGTATTTCACAAGCTCTGAATGCGGTTTCTGGCAAATGGGCATACCCCTGATAGATTATCGGCCCACCATCAAACCTTTTCCTTTTGGATGAAATTTGAGTGTTGACTTTCAAGAAATGCACAGTTCGAAAAACTTTGTTTCTGAATGCGGGAAAAGTTAAAGGTTTTATAAAGCCTATATCTAAAGCTCCTAAAGGAGCAGATGGCTACCTTTTGAACATGTGATATGGAACCACTCACCATCTTACATATTTCATTTGGAAGCAGCAAGTGTGTTCTCTCTACAAGATAGGCTCATTTTCAACTTCTATGAAAATTAGAGTGCCGAAGCGTGAAATCGTCATGTATGTATTTCACAAGCTCTGAATGCGGTTTCTGGCAAATGGGCATACCCCTGACAGATTATCGGCCCACCATCAAACCTTTTCCTTTTGGATGAAATTTGAGTGTTGACTTTCAGGAAATGCACAGTTCGAAAAACTTTGTTTCTGAATGCGGGAAAAGTTAAAGGTTTTATAAAGCCTATATCTAAAGCTCCTAAAGGAGCAGATGGCAACCTTTTGAACATGTGATATGGAACCACTCACCATCACACATATTTCATTTGGAAGCAGCTAGTGTATTCTCTCTACAAGATAGGCTCATTTTCAACTTCTATGAAAATTAGAGTGCCGAAGCGTGAAATCGTCATGTATGTATTTCACAAGCTCTGAATGCGGTTTCTGGCAAATAGGCATACCCCTGATAGATTATCGGCCCACCATCAAACCTTTTCCTTTTGGATGAAATTTGAGTGTTGACTTTCAAGAAATGCACAGTTCGAAAAACTTTGTTTCTGAATGCGGGAAAAGTTAAAGGTTTTATAAAGCCTATATCTAAAGCTCCTAAAGGAGCAGATGGCTACCTTTTGAATATATCATATGGAACCACTCACCATCATACATATTTCATTTGGAAGAAGCTAGTGTATTCTCTCTTCAAGATAGGCTCATTTTCAACTTCTATGAAACTTAGAGTGCCAAAGCGTGAAATCGTCATGTATGTATTTCACAAGCTCTGAATGCGGTTTCTGGCAAATGGGCATACGCCTGATAGATTATCGGCCCACCATCAAACCTTTTCCTTTTGGATGAAATTTGAGTGTTGACTTTCAAGAAATGCAGAGTTCGAAAAACTTTGTTTCTGAATGCGGGAAAAGTTAAAGGTTTTATAAAGCCTATATCTAAAGCTCCTAATGGAGCAGATGGCTACCTTTGTAATATATCATATGGAACCACTCACCATCATACATATTTCATTTGGAAGCAGCTAGTGTATTCTCTCTTCAAGATAGGCTCATTTTCAACTTCTATGAAACTTAGAGTGCCAAAGCGTGAAATCGTCATGTATGTATTTCACAAGCTCTGAATGCGGTTTCTGGCAAATGGGCATACGCCTGATAGATTATCGGCCCACCATCAAACCTTTTCCTTTTGGATGAAATTTGAGTGTTGACTTTCAAGAAATGCACAGTTCGAAAAACTTTGTTTCTGAATGCGGGAAAAGTTAAAGGTTTTATAAAGCCTATATCTAAAGCTCCTAAAGGAGCAGATGGCTACCTTTTGAATATATCATATGGAACCACTCACCATCTTACATATTTCATTTGGAAGAAGCTAGTGTATTCTCTCTTCAAGATAGGCTCATTTTCAACTTCTATGAAACTTAGAGTGCCAAAGCGTGAAATCGTCATGTATGTATTTCACAAGCTCTGAATGCGGTTTCTGGCAAATGGGCATACGCCTGATAGATTATCGGCCCACCATCAAACCTTTTCCTTTTGGATGAAATTTGAGTGTTGACTTTCAAGAAATGCACAGTTCGAAAAACTTTGTTTCTGAATGCGGGAAAAGTTAAAGGTTTTATAAAGCCTATATCTAAAGCTCCTAAAGGAGCAGATGGCTACCTTTTGAATATATCATATGGAACCACTCACCATCATACATATTTCATTTGGAAGAAGCTAGTGTATTCTCTCTTCAAGATAGGCTCATTTTCAACTTCTATGAAATTTAGAGTGCCAAAGCATGAAATCGTCATGTATGTATTTCACAAGCTCTGAATGCGGTTTCTGGCAAATGGGCAAACCCCTGATAGATTATCGGCCCACCATCAAACCTTTTCCTTTTGGATGAAATTTGAGTGTTGACTTTCAAGAAATGCACAGTTCGAAAAACTTTGTTTCTGAATGCGGGAAAAGTTAAAGGTTTTATAAAGCCTATATCTAAAGCTCCTAAAGGAGTAGATGGCTACCTTTTGAACATGTGATATGGAACCACTCACCATCATAGATATTTCATTTGGAAGCAGCAAGTGTGTTCTCTCTACAAGATAGGCTCATTTTCAACATCTATGAAAATTTGAGTGCCGAAGCGTGAAATCGTCATGTATGTATTTCACAAGCTCTGAATGCGGTTTCTGGCAAATGGGCATACCCCTGACAGATTATCGGCCCACCATCAAACCTTTTCCTTTTGGATGAAATTTGAGTGTTGACTTTCAAGAAATGCACAGTTCGAAAAACTTTGTTTCTGAATGCGGGAAAAGTTAAAGGTTTTATTAAGCCTATATCTAAAGCTCCTAAAGGAGCAGATGGCTACCTTTTGAATATATCATATGGAACCACTCACCATCATACATATTTAATTTGGAAGAAGCTAGTGTATTCTCTCTTCAAGATAGGCTCATTTTCAACTTCTATGAAACTTAGAGTGCCAAAGCGTGAAATCGTCATGTATGTATTTCACAAGCTCTGAATGCGGTTTCTGGCAAATGGGCAAACCCCTGATAGATTATCGGCCCACCATCAAACCTTTTCCTTTTGGATGAAATTTGAGTGTTGACTTTCAAGAAATGCACAGTTCGAAAAACTTTGTTTCTGAATGCGGGAATAGTTAAAGGTTTTATAAAGCCTATATCTAAAGCTCCTAAAGGAGCAGATGGCTACCTTTTGAACATGTGATATGGAACCACTCACCATCATAGATATTTCATTTGGAAGCAGCAAGTGTGTTCTCTCTACAAGATAGGCTCATTTTCAACATCTATGAAAATTTGAGTGCCGAAGCGTGAAATCGTCATGTATGTATTTCACAAGCTCTGAATGCGGTTTCTGGCAAATGGGCATACCCCTGACAGATTATCGGCCCACCATCAAACCTTTTCCTTTTGGATGAAATTTGAGTGTTGACTTTCAAGAAATGCACAGTTCGAAAAACTTTGTTTCTGAATGCGGGAAAAGTTAAAGGTTTTATTAAGCCTATATCTAAAGCTCCTAAAGGAGCAGATGGCTACCTTTTGAATATATCATATGGAACCACTCACCATCATACATATTTCATTTGGAAGAAGCTAGTGTATTCTCTCTTCAAGATAGGCTCATTTTCAACTTCTTTGAAACTTAGAGTGCCAAAGCGTGAAATCGTCATGTATGTATTTCACAAGCTCTGAATGCGGTTTCTGGCAAATGGGCAAACCCCTGATAGATTATCGGCCCACCATCAAACCTTTTCCTTTTGGATGAAATTTGAGTGTTGACTTTCAAGAAATGCACAGTTCGAAAAACTTTGTTTCTGAATGCGGGAATAGTTAAAGGTTTTATAAAGCCTATATCTAAAGCTCCTAAAGGAGCAGATGGCTACCTTTTGAATATATGATATGGAACCACTCACCATCATACATATTTCATTTGGAAGAAGCTAGTGTATTCTCTCTTCAAGATATGCTCATTTTCAACTTCTATGAAACTTAGAGTGCCAAAGCTTGAAATCGTCATGTATGTATTTCACAAGCTCTGAATGCGGTTTCTGGCAAATGGGCATACCCCTGATAGATTATCGGCCCACCATCAAACCTTTTCCTTTTGGATGAAATTTGAGTGTTGACTTTCAAGAAATGCACAGTTCGAAAAACTTTGTTTCTGAATGCGGAAAAAGTTAAAGTTTTTATAAAGCCTATATCTAAAGCTCCTAAAGGAGCAGATGGCTACCTTTTGAATATATCATATGGAACCACTCACCATCATACATATTTCATTTGGAAGAAGCTAGTGTATTCTCTCTTCAAGATAGGCTCATTTTCAACTTCTATGAAACTTAGAGTGCCGAAGCGTGAAATCGTCATGTATGTATTTCACAAGCTCTGAATGCGGTTTCTGGCAAATGGGCATACGCCTGATAGATTATCGGCCCACCATCAAACCTTTTCCTTTTGGATGAAATTTGAGTGTTGACTTTCAAGAAATGCACAGTTCGAAAAACTTTGTTTCTGAATGCGGGAAAAGTTAAAGGTTTTATAAAGCCTATATCTAAAGCTCCTAAAGGAGCAGATGGCTACCTTTTGAATATATCATATGGAACCACTCACCATCATACATATTTCATTTGGAAGAAGCTAGTGTATTCTCTCTTCAAGATAGGCTCATTTTCAACTTCTATGAAACTTAGAGTGCCAAAGCATGAAATCGTCATGTATGTATTTCAGAATCTCTGAATGCGGTTTCTGGCAAATGGGCAAACCCCTGATAGATTATCGGCCCACCATCAAACCTTTTCCTTTTGGATGAAATTTGAGTGTTGACTTTCAAGAAATGCACAGTTCGAAAAACTTTGTTTCTGAATGCGGAAAAAGTTAAAGGTTTTATAAAGCCTATATCTAAAGCTCCTAAAGGAGCAGATGGCTACCTTTTGAACATGTGATATGGAACCACTCACCATCATACATATTTCATTTGAAAGCAGCTAGTGTATTCTCTCTACAAGATAGGCTCATTTTCAATTTCTATGAAACTTAGAGTGCCGAAGCGTGAAATCGTCATGTATGTATTTCACAAGCTCTGAATGCGGTTTCTGGCAAATGGGCATACCCCTGATAGATTATCGGCCCACCATCAAACCTTTTCCTTTTGGATGAAATTTGAGTGTTGACTTTCAAGAAATGCACAGTTCGAAAAACTTTGTTTCTGAATGCGGGAAAAGTTAAAGGTTTTATAAAGCCTATATCTAAAGCTCCTAATGGAGCAGATGGCTACCTTTGTAATATATCATATGGAACCACTCACCATCATACATATTTCATTTGGAAGCAGCTAGTGTATTCTCTCTTCAAGATAGGCTCATTTTCAACTTCTATGAAACTTAGAGTGCCAAAGCGTGAAATCGTCATGTATGTATTTCACAAGCTCTGAATGCGGTTTCTGGCAAATGGGCATACGCCTGATAGATTATCGGCCCACCATCAAACCTTTTCCTTTTGGATGAAATTTGAGTGTTGACTTTCAAGAAATGCAGAGTTCGAAAAACTTTGTTTCTGAATGCGGGAAAAGTTAAAGGTTTTATAAAGCCTATATCTAAAGCTCCTAATGGAGCAGATGGCTACCTTTGTAATATATCATATGGAACCACTCACCATCATACATATTTCATTTGGAAGCAGCTAGTGTATTCTCTCTTCAAGATAGGCTCATTTTCAACTTCTATGAAACTTAGAGTGCCAAAGCGTGAAATCGTCATGTATGTATTTCACAAGCTCTGAATGCGGTTTCTGGCAAATGGGCATACGCCTGATAGATTATCGGCCCACCATCAAACCTTTTCCTTTTGGATGAAATTTGAGTGTTGACTTTCAAGAAATGCACAGTTCGAAAAACTTTGTTTCTGAATGCGGGAAAAGTTAAAGGTTTTATAAAGCCTATATCTAAAGCTCCTAAAGGAGCAGATGGCTACCTTTTGAACATGTGATATGGAACCACTCACCATCATACATATTTCATTTGGAAGCAGCAAGTGTGTTCTCTCTACAAGATAGGCTCATTTTCAACTTCTATGAAAATTAGAGTGCCAAAGCGTGAAATCGTCATGTATGTATTTCACAAGCTCTGAATGTGGTTTCTGGCAAATGGGCATACCCCTGACAGATTATCGGCCCACCATCAAACCTTTTCCTTTTGGATGAAATTTGAGTGTTGACTTTCAAGAAATGCACAGTTCGAAAAACATTGTTTCTGAATGCGGGAAAAGTTAAAGGTTTTATAAAGCCTATATCTAAAGCTCCTAAAGGAGCAGATGGCTACCTTTTGAACATGTGATATGGAACCACTCACCATCACACATATTTCATTTGGAAGCAGCTAGTGTATTCTCTCTACAAGATAGGCTCATTTTCAACTTCTATGAAAATTAGAGTGCCGAAGCGTGAAATCGTCATGTATGTATTTCACAAGCTCTGAATGCGGTTTCTGGCAAATAGGCATACCCCTGACAGATTATTGGCCCACCATCAAACCTTTTCCTTTTGGATGAAATTTGAGTGTTGACTTTCAAGAAATGCACAGTTCGAAAAACTTTGTTTCTGAATGCGGGAAAAGTTAAAGGTTTTATAAAGCCTATATCTAAAGCTCCTAAAGGAGCAGATGGCTACCTTTTGAATATATCATATGGAACCACTCACCATCATACATATTTCATTTGGAAGAAGCTAGTGTATTCTCTCTTCAAGATAGGCTCATTTTCAACTTCTACGAAACTTAGAGTGCCAAAGCGTGAAATCATCATGTATGTATTTCACAAGCTCTGAATGCGGTTTCTGGCAAATGGGCAAACCCCTGATAGATTATCGGCCCACCATCAAACCTTTTCCTTTTGGATGAAATTTGAGTGTTGACTTTCAAGAAATGCACAGTTCGAAAAACTTTGTTTCTGAATGCGGAAAAAGTTAAAATTTTTATAAAGCGTATATCTAAAGATCCAAAAGGAGCAGATGGCTACCTTTTGAATATATCATATGGAACCACTCACCATCATACATATTTCTTTTGGAAGCAGCTAGTGTATTCTCTCTTCAAGATAGGCTCATTTTCAACTTCTATGAGACTTAGAGTGCCAAAGCGTGAAAACGTCATGTATGTATTTCACAAGCTCTGAATGCGGTTTCTTGCAAATGGGCATACGCCTGATAGATTATCGGCCCACCATCAAACCTTTTCCTTTTGGATGAAATTTGAGTGTTGACTTTCAAGAAATGCACAGTTCGAAAAACTTTGTTTCTGAATGCGGGAAAAGTTAAAGGTTTTATAAAGCCTATATCTAAAGCTCCTAAAGGAGCAGATGGCTACCTTTTGAACATGTGATATGGAACCACTCACCATCATACATATTTCATTTGGAAGAAGCTAGTGTATTCTCTCTTCAAGATAGGCTCATTTTCAACTTCTATGAAACTTTGAGTGCCAAAGCTTGAAATCGTCATGTATGTATTTCACAAGCTCTGAATGCGGTTTCTGGCAAATGGGCATACCCCTGACAGATTATCGGCCCACCATCAAACCTTTTCCTTTTGGATGAAATTTGAGTGTTGACTTTCAAGAAATGCACAGTTCGAAAAACTTTGTTTCTGAATGCGGGAAAAGTTAAAGGTTTTATAAAGCCTATATCTAAAGCTCCTAAAGGAGCATATGGCTACCTTTTGAATATATGATATGGAACCACTCACCATCATACATATTTCATTTGGAAGAAGCTAGTGTATTCTCTCTTCAAGATAGGCTCATTTTCAACTTCTATGAAACTTTGAGTGCCAAAGCTTGAAATCGTCATGTATGTATTTCACAAGCTCTGAATGCGGTTTCTGGCAAATGGGCATACCCCTGACAGATTATCGGCCCACCATCAAACCTTTTCCTTTTGGATGAAATTTGAGTGTTGACTTTCAAGAAATGCACAGTTCGAAAAACTTTGTTTCTGAATGCGGGAAAAGTTAAAGGTTTTATAAAGCCTATATCTAAAGCTCCTAAAGGAGCATATGGCTACCTTTTGAATATATGATATGGAACCACTCACCATCATACATATTTCATTTGGAAGAAGCTAGTGTATTCTCTCTTCAAGATAGGCTCATTTTCAACTTCTATGAAACTTTGAGTGCCAAAGCTTGAAATCGTCATGTATGTATTTCACAAGCTCTGAATGCGGTTTCTGGCAAATGGGCATACCCCTGACAGATTATCGGCCCACCATCAAACCTTTTCCTTTTGGATGAAATTTGAGTGTTGACTTTCAAGAAATGCACAGTTCGAAAAACTTTGTTTCTGAATGCGGGAAAAGTTAAAGGTTTTATAAAGCCTATATCTAAAGCTCCTAAAGGAGCAGATGGCTACCTTTTGAATATATCATATGGAACCACTCACCATCATACATATTTCATTTGGAAGAAGCTAGTGTATTCTCTCTTCAAGATAGGCTCATTTTCAACTTCTACGAAACTTAGAGTGCCAAAGCGTGAAATCATCATGTATGTATTTCACAAGCTCTGAATGCGGTTTCTGGCAAATGGGCAAACCCCTGATAGATTATCGGCCCACCATCAAACCTTTTCCTTTTGGATGAAATTTGAGTGTTGACTTTCAAGAAATGCACAGTTCGAAAAACTTTGTTTCTGAATGCGGAAAAAGTTAAAATTTTTATAAAGCGTATATCTAAAGATCCAAAAGGAGCAGATGGCTACCTTTTGAATATATCATATGGAACCACTCACCATCATACATATTTCATTTGGAAGCAGCTAGTGTATTCTCTCTTCAAGATAGGCTCATTTTCAACTTCTATGAGACTTAGAGTGCCAAAGCGTGAAAACGTCATGTATGTATTTCACAAGCTCTGAATGCGGTTTCTTGCAAATGGGCATACGCCTGATAGATTATCGGCCCACCATCAAACCTTTTCCTTTTGGATGAAATTTGAGTGTTGACTTTCAAGAAATGCACAGTTCGAAAAACTTTGTTTCTGAATGCGGGAAAGGTTAAAGGTTTTATAAAGCCTATATCTAAAGCTCCTAAAGGAGCAGATGGCTACCTTTTGAATATATCATATGGAACCACTCACCATCATACATATTTCATTTGGAAGAAGCTAGTGTATTCTCTCTACAAGATAGGCTCATTTTCAACTTCTATGAGACTTAGAGTGCCAAAGCGTGAAATCATCATGTATGTATTTCACAAGCTCTGAATGCGGTTTCTGGCAAATGGGCATACGCCTGATAGATTATCGGCCCACCATCAAACCTTTTCCTTTTGGATGAAATTTGAGTGTTGACTTTCAAGAAATGCACAGTTCGAAAAACTTTGTTTCTGAATGCGGGAAAAGTTAAAGGTTTTATAAAGCCTATATCTAAAGCTCCTAAAGGAGCAGATGGCTACCTTTTGAACATGTGATATGGAACCACTCACCATCATACATATTTCATTTGGAAGCAGCAAGTGTGTTCTCTCTACAAGATAGGCTCATTTTCAACTTATATGAAAATTAGAGTGCCGAAGCGTGAAATCGTCATGTATGTATTTCACAAGCTCTGAATGCGGTTTCTGGCAAATGGGCATACCCCTGACAGATTATCGGCCCACCATCAAACCTTTTCCTTTTGGATGAAATTTGAGTGTTGACTTTCAAGAAATGCACAGTTCGAAAAACTTTGTTTCTGAATGCGGGAAAAGTTAAAGGTTTTATAAAGCCTATATCTAAAGCTCCTAAAGGAGCAGATGGCTACCTTTTGAACATGTGATATGGAACCACTCACCATCATACATATTTCATTTGGAAGCAGCAAGTGTGTTCTCTCTACAAGATAGGCTCATTTTCAACTTCTATGAAAATTAGAGTGCCGAAGCGTGAAATCGTCATGTATGTATTTCACAAGCTCTGAATGCGGTTTCTGGCAAATGGGCATACCCCTGACAGATTATCGGCCCACCATCAAACCTTTTCCTTTTGGATGAAATTTGAGTGTTGACTTTCAAGAAATGCACAGTTCGAAAAACTTTGTTTCTGAATGCGGAAAAAGTTAAAGTTTTTATAAAGCCTATATCTAAAGCTCCAAAAGGAGCAGATGGCTACCTTTTGAATATATCATATGGAACCACTCACCATCATACATATTTCATTTGGAAGCAGCTAGTGTATTCTCTCTTCAAGATAGGCTCATTTTCAACTTCTATGAGACTTAGAGTGCCAAAGCGTGAAAACGTCATGTATGTATTTCACAAGCTCTGAATGCGGTTTCTTGCAAATGGGCATACGCCTGATAGATTATCGGCCCACCATCAAACCTTTTCCTTTTGGATGAAATTTGAGTGTTGACTTTCAAGAAATGCACAGTTCGAAAAACTTTGTTTCTGAATGCGGGAAAAGTTAAAGGTTTTATAAAGCCTATATCTAAAGCTCCTAAAGGAGCAGATGGCTACCTTTTGAACATGTGATATGGAACCACTCACCATCATACATATTTCATTTGGAAGCAGCAAGTGTGTTCTCTCTACAAGATAGGCTCATTTTCAACTTATATGAAAATTAGAGTGCCGAAGCGTGAAATCGTCATGTATGTATTTCACAAGCTCTGAATGCGGTTTCTGGCAAATGGGCATACCCCTGACAGATTATCGGCCCACCATCAAACCTTTTCCTTTTGGATGAAATTTGAGTGTTGACTTTCAAGAAATGCACAGTTCGAAAAACTTTGTTTCTGAATGCGGGAAAAGTTAAAGGTTTTATAAAGCCCATATCTAAAGCTCCTAAAGGAGCAGATGGCTACCTTTTGAATATATCATTTGGAACCACTCACCATCATACATATTTCATTTGGAAGAAGCTAGTGTATTCTCTCTTCAAGATAGGCTCATTTTCAACTTCTATGAAACTTAGAGTGCCAAAGCGTGAAATCGTCATGTATGTATTTCACAAGCTCTGAATGCGGTTTCTGGCAAATGGGCATACGCCTGATAGATTATCGGCCCACCATCAAACCTTTTCCTTTTGGATGAAATTTGAGTGTTGACTTTCAAGAAATGCACAGTTCGAAAAACTTTGTTTCTGAATGCGGGAAAAGTTAAAGGTTTTATAAAGCCTATATCTAAAGCTCCTAAAGGAGCAGATGGCTACCTTTTGAACATGTGATATGGAACCACTCACCATCACACATATTTCATTTGGAAGCAGCTAGTGTATTCTCTCTACAAGATAGGCTCATTTTCAACTTCTATGAAAATTAGAGTGCCAAAGCGTGAAATCGTCATGTATGTATTTCACAAGCTCTGAATGCGGTTTCTGGCAAATGGGCAAACCCCTGAGAGATTATCGGCCCACCATCAAACCTTTTCCTTTTGGATGAAATTTGAGTGTTGACTTTCAAGAAATGCACAGTTCGAAAAACTTTGTTTCTGAATGCGGGAAAAGTAAAAGGTTTTATAAAGCCTATATCTAAAGCTCCTAAAGGAGCAGATGGCTACCTTTTGAACATGTGATATGGAACCACTCACCATCATACATATTTCATTTGGAAGAAGCTAGTGTATTCTCTCTTCAAGATAGGCTCATTTTCAACTTCTATGAAACTTTGAGTGCCAAAGCTTGAAATCGTCATGTATGTATTTCACAAGCTCTGAATGCGGTTTCTGGCAAATGGGCATACCCCTGACAGATTATCGGCCCACTATCAAACCTTTTCCTTTTGGATGAAATTTGAGTGTTGACTTTCAAGAAATGCACAGTTCGAAAAACTTTGTTTCTGAATGCGGGAAAAGTTAAAGGTTTTATAAAGCCTATATCTAAAGCTCCTAAAGGAGCATATGGCTACCTTTTGAATAAATGATATGGAACCACTCACCATCATACATATTTCATTTGGAAGAAGCTAGTGTATTCTCTCTTCAAGATAGGCTCATTTTCAACTTCTATGAAACTTTGAGTGCCAAAGCTTGAAATCGTCATGTATGTATTTCACAAGCTCTGAATGCGGTTTCTGGCAAATGGGCATACCCCTGACAGATTATCGGCCCACCATCAAACCTTTTCCTTTTGGATGAAATTTGAGTGTTGACTTTCAAGAAATGCACAGTTCGAAAAACTTTGTTTCTGAATGCGGGAAAAGTTAAAGGTTTTATAAAGCCTATATCTAAAGCTCCTAAAGAAGCAGATGGCTACCTTTTGAATATATCATATGGAACCACTCACCATCATACATATTTCATTTGGAAGAAGCTAGTGTATTCTCTCTTCAAGATAGGCTCATTTTCAACTTCTATGAAACTTAGAGTGCCAAAGCGTGAAATCATCATGTATGTATTTCACAAGCTCTGAATGCGGTTTCTGGCAAATGGGCAAACCCCTGATAGATTATCGGCCCACCATCAAACCTTTTCCTTTTGGATGAAATTTGAGTGTTGACTTTCAAGAAATGCACAGTTCGAAAAACTTTGTTTCTGAATGCGGAAAAAGTTAAAATTTTTATAAAGCCTATATCTAAAGATCCAAAAGGAGCAGATGGCTACCTTTTGAATATATCATATGGAACCACTCACCATCATACATATTTCATTTGGAAGCAGCTAGTGTATTCTCTCTTCAAGATAGGCTCATTTTCAACTTCTATGAGACTTAGAGTGCCAAAGCGTGAAAACGTCATGTATGTATTTCACAAGCTCTGAATGCGGTTTCTTGCAAATGGGCATACGCCTGATAGATTATCGGCCCACCATCAAACCTTTTCCTTTTGGATGAAATTTGAGTGTTGACTTTCAAGAAATGCACAGTTCGAAAAACTTTGTTTCTGAATGCGGAAAAGGTTAAAGGTTTTATAAAGCCTATATCTAAAGCTCCTAAAGGAGCAGATGGCTACCTTTTGAACATGTGATATGGAACCACTCACCATCATACATATTTCATTTGGAAGCAGCAAGTGTGTTCTCTCTACAAGATAGGCTCATTTTCAACTTCTATGAAAATTAGAGTGCCGAAGCGTGAAATCGTCATGTATGTATTTCACAAGCTCTGAATGCGGTTTCTGGCAAATGGGCATACCCCTGACAGATTATCGGCCCACCATCAAACCTTTTCCTTTTGGATGAAATTTGAGTGTTGACTTTCAAGAAATGCACAGTTCGAAAAACTTTGTTTCTGAATGCGGAAAAAGTTAAAGTTTTTATAAAGCCTATATCTAAAGCTCCAAAAGGAGCAGATGGCTACCTTTTGAATATATCATATGGAACCACTCACCATCATACATATTTCATTTGGAAGCAGCTAGTGTATTCTCTCTTCAAGATAGGCTCATTTTCAACTTCTATGAGACTTAGAGTGCCAAAGCGTGAAAACGTCATGTATGTATTTCACAAGCTCTGAATGCGGTTTCTTGCAAATGGGCATACGCCTGATAGATTATCGGCCCACCATCAAACCTTTTCCTTTTGGATGAAATTTGAGTGTTGACTTTCAAGAAATGCACAGTTCGAAAAACTTTGTTTCTGAATGCGGGAAAAGTTAAAGGTTTTATAAAGCCTATATCTAAAGCTCCTAAAGGAGCAGATGGCTACCTTTTGAACATGTGATATGGAACCACTCACCATCATACATATTTCATTTGGAAGCAGCAAGTGTGTTCTCTCTACAAGATAGGCTCATTTTCAACTTATATGAAAATTAGAGTGCCGAAGCGTGAAATCGTCATGTATGTATTTCACAAGCTCTGAATGCGGTTTCTGGCAAATGGGCATACCCCTGACAGATTATCGGCCCACCATCAAACCTTTTCCTTTTGGATGAAATTTGAGTGTTGACTTTCAAGAAATGCACAGTTCAAAAAACTTTGTTTCTGAATGCGGGAAAAGTTAAAGGTTTTATAAAGCCCATATCTAAAGCTCCTAAAGGAGCAGATGGCTACCTTTTGAATATATCATATGGAACCACTCACCATCATACATATTTCATTTGGAAGAAGCTAGTGTATTCTCTCTTCAAGATAGGCTCATTTTCAACTTCTATGAAACTTAGAGTGCCAAAGCGTGAAATCGTCATGTATGTATTTCACAAGCTCTGAATGCGGTTTCTGGCAAATGGGCATACGCCTGATAGATTATCGGCCCACCATCAAACCTTTTCCTTTTGGATGAAATTTGAGTGTTGACTTTCAAGAAATGCACAGTTCGAAAAACTTTGTTTCTGAATGCGGGAAAAGTTAAAGGTTTTATAAAGCCTATATCTAAAGCTCCTAAAGGAGCAGATGGCTACCTTTTGAACATGTGATATGGAACCACTCACCATCACACATATTTCATTTGGAAGCAGCTAGTGTATTCTCTCTACAAGATAGGCTCATTTTCAACTTCTATGAAAATTAGAGTGCCAAAGCGTGAAATCGTCATGTATGTATTTCACAAGCTCTGAATGCGGTTTCTGGCAAATGGGCAAACCCCTGAGAGATTATCGGCCCACCATCAAACCTTTTCCTTTTGGATGAAATTTGAGTGTTGACTTTCAAGAAATGCACAGTTCGAAAAACTTTGTTTCTGAATGCGGGAAAAGTAAAAGGTTTTATAAAGCCTATATCTAAAGCTCCTAAAGGAGCAGATGGCTACCTTTTGAACATGTGATATGGAACCACTCACCATCATACATATTTCATTTGGAAGCAGCAAGTGTGTTCTCTCTACAAGATAGGCTCATTTTCAACTTCTATGAAAATTAGAGTGCCGAAGCGTGAAATCGTCATGTATGTATTTCACAAGCTCTGAATGCGGTTTCTGGCAAATGGGCATACCCCTGACAGATTATCGGCCCACCATCAAACCTTTTCCTTTTGGATGAAATTTGAGTGTTGACTTTCAAGAAATGCACAGTTCGAAAAACTTTGTTTCTGAATGCGGGAAAAGTTAAAGGTTTTATAAAGCCCATATCTAAAGCTCCTAAAGGAGCAGATGGCTACCTTTTGAATATATCATATGGAACCACTCACCATCATACATATTTCATTTGGAAGAAGCTAGTGTATTCTCTCTTCAAGATAGGCTCATTTTCAACTTCTATGAAACTTAGAGTGCCAAAGCGTGAAATCGTCATGTATGTATTTCACAAGCTCTGAATGCGGTTTCCTGCAAATGGGCATACGCCTGATAGATTATCGGCCCACCATCAAACCTTTTCCTTTTGGATGAAATTTGAGTGTTGACTTTCAAGAAATGCACAGTTCGAAAAACTTTGTTTCTGAATGCGGGAAAAGTTAAAGGTTTTATAAAGCCTATATCTAAAGCTCCTAAAGGAGCAGATGGCTACCTTTTGAACATGTGATATGGAACCACTCACCATCACACATATTTCATTTGGAAGCAGCTAGTGTATTCTCTCTACAAGATAGGCTCATTTTCAACTTCTATGAAAATTAGAGTGCCAAAGCGTGAAATCGTCATGTATGTATTTCACAAGCTCTGAATGCGGTTTCTGGCAAATGGGCATACCCCTGACAGATTATCGGCCCACCATCAAACCTTTTCCTTTTGGATGAAATTTGAGTGTTGACTTTCAAGAAATGCACAGTTCGAAAAACTTTGTTTCTGAATGCGGGAAAAGTTAAAGGTTTTATAAAGCCCATATCTAAAGTTCCTAAAGGAGCAGATGGCTACCTTTTGAATATATCATATGGAACCACTCACCATCATACATATTTCATTTGGAAGAAGCTAGTGTATTCTCTCTTCAAGATAGGCTCATATTCAACTTCTATGAAATTTAGAGTGCCAAAGCGTGAAATCGTCATGTATGTATTTCACAAGCTCTGAATGCGGTTTCTGGCAAATGTGCATACGCCTGATAGATTATCGGCCCACCATCAAACCTTTTCCTTTTGGATGAAATTTGAGTGTTGACTTTCAAGAAATGCACAGTTCGAAAAACTTTGTTTCTGAATGCGGGAAAAGTTAAAGGTTTTATAAAGCCTATATCTAAAGCTCCTAAAGGAGCAGATGGCTACCTTTTGAACATGTGATATGGAACCACTCACCATCACACATATTTCATTTGGAAGCAGCTAGTGTATTCTCTCTACAAGATAGGCTCATTTTCAACTTCTATGAAAATTAGAGTGCCAAAGCGTGAAATCGTCATGTATGTATTTCACAAGCTCTGAATGCGGTTTCTGGCAAATGGGCAAACCCCTGAGAGATTATCGGCCCACCATCAAACCTTTTCCTTTTGGATGAAATTTGAGTGTTGACTTTCAAGAAATGCACAGTTCGAAAAACTTTGTTTCTGAATGCGGGAAAAGTTAAAGGTTTTATAAAGCCTATATCTAAAGCTCCTAAAGGAGCAGATGGCTACCTTTTGAACATGTGATATGGAACCACTCACCATCATACATATTTCATTTGGAAGAAGCTAGTGTATTCTCTCTTCAAGATAGGCTCATTTTCAACTTCTATGAAACTTAGAGTGCCAAAGCGTGAAATCGTCATGTATGTATTTCACAAGCTCTGAATGCGGTTTCTGGCAAATGGGCAAACCCCTGATAGATTATCGGCCCACCATCAAACCTTTTCCTTTTGGATGAAATTTGAGTGTTGACTTTCAAGAAATGCACAGTTCGAAAAACTTTGTTTCTGAATGCGGGAATAGTTAAAGGTATTATAAAGCCTATATCTAAAGCTCCTAAAGGAGCAGATGGCTACCTTTTGAATATATCATATGGAACCACTCACCATCATACATATTTCATTTGGAAGAAGCTAGTGTATTCTCTCTTCAAGATATGCTCATTTTCAACTTCTATAAAACTTAGAGTACCAAAGCTTGAAATCGTTATGTATGTATTTCACACGCTCTGAATGCGGTTTCTGGCAAATGGGCATACGCCTGATAGATTATCGGCCCACCATCAAACCTTTTCCTTTTGGATGAAATTTGAGTGTTGACTTTCAAGAAATGCACAGTTCGAAAAACTTTGTTTCTGAATGCGGGAAAAGTTAAAGGTTTTATAAAGCCTATATCTAAAGCTCCTAAAGGAGCAGATGGCTACCTTTTGAATATATCATATGGAACCACTCACCATCATACATATTTAATTTGGAAGAAGCTAGTGTATTCTCTCTTCAAGATAGGCTCATTTTCAACTTCTATGAAACTTAGAGTGCCAAAGCGTGAAATCGTCATGTATGTATTTCACAAGCTCTGAATGCGGTTTCTGGCAAATGGGCATACGCCTGATAGATTATCGGCCCACCATCAAACCTTTTCCTTTTGGATGAAATTTGAGTGTTGACTTTCAAGAAATGCACAGTTCGAAAAACTTTGTTTCTGAATGCGGGAAAAGTTAAAGGTTTTATAAAGCCTATATCTAAAGCTCCTAAAGGAGCAGATGGCTACCTTTTGAACATGTGATATGGAACCACTCACCATCATACATATTTCATTTGGAAGAAGCTAGTGTATTCTCTCTTCAAGATAGGCTCATTTTCAACTTCTATGAAACTTAGAGTGCCAAAGCGTGAAATCGTCATGTATGTATTTCACAAGCTCTGAATGCGGTTTCCTGCAAATGGGCATACGCCTGATAGATTATCGGCCCACCATCAAACCTTTTCCTTTTGGATGAAATTTGAGTGTTGACTTTCAAGAAATGCACAGTTCGAAAAACTTTGTTTCTGAATGCGGGAATAGTTAAAGGTATTATAAAGCCTATATCTAAAGCTCCTAAAGGAGCAGATGGCTACCTTTTGAATATATGATATGGAACCCCTCACCATCATACATATTTGATTTGGAAGAAGCTAGTGTATTCTCTCTTCAAGATATGCTCATTTTCAACTTCTATGAAACTTAGAGTGCCAAAGCTTGAAATCGTCATGTATGTATTTCACAAGCTCTGAATGCGGTTTCTGGCAAATGGGCATACCCCTGATAGATTATCGGCCCACCATCAAACCTTTTCCTTTTGGATGAAATTTGAGTGTTGACTTTCAAGAAATGCACAGTTCGAAAAACTTTGTTTCTGAATGCGGAAAAAGTTAAAGTTTTTATAAAGCCTATATCTAAAGCTCCTAAAGGAGCAGATGGCTACCTTTTGAATATATCATATGGAACCACTCACCATCATACATATTTCATTTGGAAGAAGCTAGTGTATTCTCTCTTCAAGATATGCTCATTTTCAACTTCTATAAAACTTAGAGTACCAAAGCTTGAAATCGTTATGTATGTATTTCACACGCTCTGAATGCGGTTTCTGGCAAATGGGCATACGCCTGATAGATTATCGGCCCACCATCAAACCTTTTCCTTTTGGATGAAATTTGAGTGTTGACTTTCAAGAAATGCACAGTTCGAAAAACTTTGTTTCTGAATGCGGGAAAAGTTAAAGGTTTTATAAAGCCTATATCTAAAGCTCCTAAAGGAGCAGATGGCTACCTTTTGAACATGTGATATGGAACCACTCACCATCATACATATTTCATTTGGAAGCAGCAAGTGTGTTCTCTCTACAAGATAGGCTCATTTTCAACTTATATGAAAATTAGAGTGCCGAAGCGTGAAATCGTCATGTATGTATTTCACAAGCTCTGAATGCGGTTTCTGGCAAATGGGCATACCCCTGACAGATTATCGGCCCACCATCAAACCTTTTCCTTTTGGATGAAATTTGAGTGTTGACTTTCAAGAAATGCACAGTTCGAAAAACTTTGTTTCTGAATGCGGGAAAAGTTAAAGGTTTTATAAAGCCTATATCTAAAGCTCCTAAAGGAGCAGATGGCTACCTTTTGAACATGTGATATGGAACCACTCACCATCATACATATTTCATTTGGAAGAAGCTAGTGTATTCTCTCTTCAAGATAGGCTCATTTTCAACTTCTATGAAACTTAGAGTGCCAAAGCGTGAAATCGTCATGTATGTATTTCACAAGCTCTGAATGCGGTTTCTGGCAAATGGGCAAACCCCTGATAGATTATCGGCCCACCATCAAACCTTTTCCTTTTGGATGAAATTTGAGTGTTGACTTTCAAGAAATGCACAGTTCGAAAAACTTTGTTTCTGAATGCGGGAATAGTTAAAGGTATTATAAAGCCTATATCTAAAGCTCCTAAAGGAGCAGATGGCTACCTTTTGAATATATGATATGGAACCACTCACCATCATACATATTTGATTTGGAAGAAGCTAGTGTATTCTCTCTTCAAGATATGCTCATTTTCAACTTCTATGAAACTTAGAGTGCCAAAGCTTGAAATCGTCATGTATGTATTTCACAAGCTCTGAATGCGGTTTCTGGCAAATGGGCATACCCCTGATAGATTATCGGCCCACCATCAAACCTTTTCCTTTTGGATGAAATTTGAGTGTTGACTTTCAAGAAATGCACAGTTCGAAAAACTTTGTTTCTGAATGCGGAAAAAGTTAAAGTTTTTATAAAGCCTATATCTAAAGCTCCTAAAGGAGCAGATGGCTACCTTTTGAATATATCATATGGAACCACTCACCATCATACATATTTCATTTGGAAGAAGCTAGTGTATTCTCTCTTCAAGATATGCTCATTTTCAACTTCTATAAAACTTAGAGTACCAAAGCTTGAAATCGTTATGTATGTATTTCACACGCTCTGAATGCGGTTTCTGGCAAATGGGCATACGCCTGATAGATTATCGGCCCACCATCAAACCTTTTCCTTTTGGATGAAATTTGAGTGTTGACTTTCAAGAAATGCACAGTTCGAAAAACTTTGTTTCTGAATGCGGGAAAAGTTAAAGGTTTTATAAAGCCTATATCTAAAGCTCCTAAAGGAGCAGATGGCTACCTTTTGAACATGTGATATGGAACCACTCACCATCATACATATTTCATTTGGAAGCAGCAAGTGTGTTCTCTCTACAAGATAGGCTCATTTTCAACTTCTATGAAAAATAGAGTGCCAAAGCGTGAAATCGTCATGTATGTATTTCACAAGCTCTGAATGCGGTTTCTGGCAAATGGGCATACCCCTGACAGATTATCGGCCCACCATCAAACCTTTTCCTTTTGGATGAAATTTGAGTGTTGACTTTCAAGAAATGCACAGTTCGAAAAACTTTGTTTCTGAATGCGGGAAAAGTTAAAGGTTTTATAAAGCCTATATCTAAAGCTCCTAAAGGAGCAGATGGCTACCTTTTGAACATGTGATATGGAACCACTCACCATCATACATATTTCATTTGGAAGAAGCTAGTGTATTCTCTCTTCAAGATAGGCTCATTTTCAACTTCTATGAAACTTAGAGTGCCAAAGCGTGAAATCGTCATGTATGTATTTCACAAGCTCTGAATGCGGTTTCTGGCAAATGGGCAAACCCCTGATAGATTATCGGCCCACCATCAAACCTTTTCCTTTTGGATGAAATTTGAGTGTTGACTTTCAAGAAATGCACAGTTCGAAAAACTTTGTTTCTGAATGCGGGAATAGTTAAAGGTATTATAAAGCCTATATCTAAAGCTCCTAAAGGAGCAGATGGCTACCTTTTGAATATATGATATGGAACCACTCACCATCATACATATTTGATTTGGAAGAAGCTAGTGTATTCTCTCTTCAAGATATGCTCATTTTCAACTTCTATGAAACTTAGAGTGCCAAAGCTTGAAATCGTCATGTATGTATTTCACAAGCTCTGAATGCGGTTTCTGAAAATGGGCATACCCCTGATAGATTATCGGCCCACCATCAAACCTTTTCCTTTTGGATGAAATTTGAGTGTTGACTTTCAAGAAATGCACAGTTCGAAAAACTTTGTTTCTGAATGCGGGAAAAGTTAAAGGTTTTATAAAGCCTATATCTAAAGCTCCTAAAGGAGCAGATGGCTACCTTTTGAATATATCATATGGAACCACTCACCATCATACATATTTCATTTGGAAGAAGCTAGTGTATTCTCTCTTCAAGATAGGCTCATTTTCAACTTCTATGAAACTTAGAGTGCCAAAGCGTGAAATCGTCATGTATGTATTTCACAAGCTCTGAATGCGGTTTCTGGCAAATGGGCATACGCCTGATAGATTATCGGCCCACCATCAAACCTTTTCCTTTTGGATGAAATTTGAGTGTTGACTTTTAAGAAATGCACAGTTCGAAAAACTTTGTTTCTGAATGCGGGAAAAGTTAAAGGTTTTATAAAGCCTATATCTAAAGCTCCTAAAGGAGCAGATGGCTACCTTTTGAACATGTGATATGGAACCACTCACCATCATACATATTTCATTTGGAAGAAGCTAGTGTATTCTCTCTTCAAGATAGGCTCATTTTCAACTTCTATGAAACTTAGAGTGCCAAAGCGTGAAATCGTCATGTATGTATTTCACAAGCTCTGAATGCGGTTTCCTGCAAATGGGCATACGCCTGATAGATTATCGGCCCACCATCAAACCTTTTCCTTTTGGATGAAATTTGAGTGTTGACTTTCAAGAAATGCACAGTTCGAAAAACTTTGTTTCTGAATGCGGGAATAGTTAAAGGTATTATAAAGCCTATATCTAAAGCTCCTAAAAGGAGCAGATGGCTACCTTTTGAATATATGATATGGAACCACTCACCATCATACATATTTGATTTGGAAGAAGCTAGTGTATTCTCTCTTCAAGATATGCTCATTTTCAACTTCTATGAAACTTAGAGTGCCAAAGCTTGAAATCGTCATGTATGTATTTCACAAGCTCTGAATGCGGTTTCTGGCAAATGGGCATACCCCTGATAGATTATCGGCCCACCATCAAACCTTTTCCTTTTGGATGAAATTTGAGTGTTGACTTTCAAGAAATGCACAGTTCGAAAAACTTTGTTTCTGAATGCGAAAAAAGTTAAAGTTTTTATAAAGCCTATATCTAAAGCTCCTAAAGGAGCAGATGGCTACCTTTTGAATATATCATATGGAACCACTCACCATCATACATATTTCATTTGGAAGAAGCTAGTGTATTCTCTCTTCAAGATATGCTCATTTTCAACTTCTATAAAACTTAGAGTACCAAAGCTTGAAATCGTTATGTATGTATTTCACACGCTCTGAATGCGGTTTCTGGCAAATGGGCATACGCCTGATAGATTATCGGCCCACCATCAAACCTTTTCCTTTTGGATGAAATTTGAGTGTTGACTTTCAAGAAATGCACAGTTCGAAAAACTTTGTTTCTGAATGCGGGAAAAGTTAAAGGTTTTATAAAGCCTATATCTAAAGCTCCTAAAGGAGCAGATGGCTACCTTTTGAACATGTGATATGGAACCACTCACCATCATACATATTTCATTTGGAAGCAGCAAGTGTGTTCTCTCTACAAGATAGGCTCATTTTCAACTTCTATGAAAAATAGAGTGCCGAAGCGTGAAATCGTCATGTATGTATTTCACAAGCTCTGAATGCGGTTTCTGGCAAATGGGCATACCCCTGACAGATTATCGGCCCACCATCAAACCTTTTCCTTTTGGATGAAATTTGAGTGTTGACTTTCAAGAAATGCACAGTTCGAAAAACTTTGTTTCTGAATGCGGGAAAAGTTAAAGGTTTTATAAAGCCTATATCTAAAGCTCCTAAAGGAGCAGATGGCTACCTTTTGAACATGTGATATGGAACCACTCACCATCATACATATTTCATTTGGAAGAAGCTAGTGTATTCTCTCTTCAAGATAGGCTCATTTTCAACTTCTATGAAACTTAGAGTGCCAAAGCGTGAAATCGTCATGTATGTATTTCACAAGCTCTGAATGCGGTTTCTGGCAAATGGGCAAACCCCTGATAGATTATCGGCCCACCATCAAACCTTTTCCTTTTGGATGAAATTTGAGTGTTGACTTTCAAGAAATGCACAGTTCGAAAAACTTTGTTTCTGAATGCGGGAATAGTTAAAGGTATTATAAAGCCTATATCTAAAGCTCCTAAAGGAGCAGATGGCTACCTTTTGAATATATGATATGGAACCACTCACCATCATACATATTTGATTTGGAAGAAGCTAGTGTATTCTCTCTACAAGATATGCTCATTTTCAACTTCTATGAAACTTAGAGTGCCAAAGCTTGAAATCGTCATGTATGTATTTCACAAGCTCTGAATGCGGTTTCTGAAAATGGGCATACCCCTGATAGATTATCGGCCCACCATCAAACCTTTTCCTTTTGGATGAAATTTGAGTGTTGACTTTCAAGAAATGCACAGTTCGAAAAACTTTGTTTCTGAATGCGGGAAAAGTTAAAGGTTTTATAAAGCCTATATCTAAAGCTCCTAAAGGAGCAGATGGCTACCTTTTGAATATATCATATGGAACCACTCACCATCATACATATTTCATTTGGAAGAAGCTAGTGTATTCTCTCTTCAAGATAGGCTCATTTTCAACTTCTATGAAACTTAGAGTGCCAAAGCGTGAAATCGTCATGTATGTATTTCACAAGCTCTGAATGCGGTTTCCTGCAAATGGGCATACGCCTGATAGATTATCGGCCCACCATCAAACCTTTTCCTTTTGGATGAAATTTGAGTGTTGACTTTCAAGAAATGCACAGTTCGAAAAACTTTGTTTCTGAATGCGGGAATAGTTAAAGGTATTATAAAGCCTATATCTAAAGCTCCTAAAGGAGCAGATGGCTACCTTTTGAATATATGATATGGAACCACTCACCATCATACATATTTGATTTGGAAGAAGCTAGTGTATTCTCTCTTCAAGATATGCTCATTTTCAACTTCTATGAAACTTAGAGTGCCAAAGCTTGAAATCGTCATGTATGTATTTCACAAGCTCTGAATGCGGTTTCTGGCAAATGGGCATACCCCTGATAGATTATCGGCCCACCATCAAACCTTTTCCTTTTGGATGAAATTTGAGTGTTGACTTTCAAGAAATGCACAGTTCGAAAAACTTTGTTTCTGAATGCGGAAAAAGTTAAAGTTTTTATAAAGCCTATATCTAAAGCTCCTAAAGGAGCAGATGGCTACCTTTTGAATATATCATATGGAACCACTCACCATCATACATATTTCATTTGGAAGAAGCTAGTGTATTCTCTCTTCAAGATATGCTCATTTTCAACTTCTATAAAACTTAGAGTACCAAAGCTTGAAATCGTTATGTATGTATTTCACACGCTCTGAATGCGGTTTCTGGCAAATGGGCATACGCCTGATAGATTATCGGCCCACCATCAAACCTTTTCCTTTTGGATGAAATTTGAGTGTTGACTTTCAAGAAATGCACAGTTCGAAAAACTTTGTTTCTGAATGCGGGAAAAGTTAAAGGTTTTATAAAGCCTATATCTAAAGCTCCTAAAGTAGCAGATGGCTACCTTTTGAACATGTGATATGGAACCACTCACCATCATACATATTTCATTTGGAAGCAGCAAGTGTGTTCTCTCTACAAGATAGGCTCATTTTCAACTTCTATGAAAATTAGAGTGCCGAAGCGTGAAATCGTCATGTATGTATTTCACAAGCTCTGAATGCGGTTTCTGGCAAATGGGCATACCCCTGACAGATTATCGGCCCACCATCAAACCTTTTCCTTTTGGATGAAATTTGAGTGTTGACTTTCAAGAAATGCACAGTTCGAAAAACTTTGTTTCTGAATGCGGGAAAAGTTAAAGGTTTTATAAAGCCTATATCTAAAACTCCTAAAGGAGCAGATGGCTACCTTTTGAATATATCATATGGAACCACTCACCATCATACATATTTCATTTGGAAGAAGCTAGTGTATTCTCTCTTCAAGATAGGCTCATTTTCATCTTCTATGAAACTTAGAGTGCCAAAGCGTGAAATCGTCATGTATGTATTTCACAAGCTCTGAATGCGGTTTCTGGCAAATGGGCAAACCCCTGATAGATTATCGGCCCACCATCAAACCTTTTCCTTTTGGATGAAATTTGAGTGTTGACTTTCAAGAAATGCACAGTTCGAAAAACTTTGTTTCTGAATGCGGAAAAAGTTAAAGTTTTTATAAAGCCTATATCTAAAGCTCCTAAAGGAGCAGATGGCTACCTTTTGAATATATCATATGGAACCACTCACCATCATACATATTTCATTTGGAAGAAGCTAGTGTATTCTCTCGTCAAGATATGCTCATTTTCAACTTCTATAAAACTTAGAGTACCAAAGCTTGAAATCGTTATGTATGTATTTCACACGCTCTGAATGCGGTTTCTGGCAAATGGGCATACGCCTGATAGATTATCGGCCCACCATCAAACCTTTTCCTTTTGGATGAAATTTGAGTGTTGACTTTCAAGAAATGCACAGTTCGAAAAACTTTGTTTCTGAATGCGGGAAAAGTTAAAGGTTTTATAAAGCCTATATCTAAAGCTCCTAAAGGAGCAGATGGCTACCTTTTGAACATGTGATATGGAACCACTCACCATCATACATATTTCATTTGGAAGCAGCAAGTGTGTTCTCTCTACAAGATAGGCTCATTTTCAACTTCTATGAAAATTAGAGTGCCGAAGCGTGAAATCGTCATGTATGTATTTCACAAGCTCTGAATGCGGTTTCTGGCAAATGGGCATACCCCTGACAGATTATCGGCCCACCATCAAACCTTTTCCTTTTGGATGAAATTTGAGTGTTGACTTTCAAGAAATGCACAGTTCGAAAAACTTTGTTTCTGAATGCGGGAAAAGTTAAAGGTTTTATAAAGCCTATATCTAAAGCTCCTAAAGGAGCAGATGGCTACCTTTTGAATATATCATATGGAACCACTCACCATCATACATATTTAATTTGGAAGAAGCTAGAGTATTCTCTCTTCAAGATATGCTCATGTTCAACTTCTATAAAACTTAGAGTGCCAAAGCTTGAAATCGTTATGTATGTATTTCACAAGCTCTGAATGCGGTTTCTGGCAAATGGGCATACCCCTAATAGATTATCGGCCCACCATCAAACCTTTTCCTTTTTGATGAAATTTGAGTGTTGACTTTCAAGAAATGCACAGTTCGAAAAACTTTGTTTCTGAATGCGGAAAAAGTTAAAGTTTTTATAAAGCCTATATCTAAAGGTCCTAAAGGAGCAGATGGCTACCTTTTGAATATGTGATATGGAACCACTCACCATCATACATATTTCATTTGGAAGCAGCTAGTGTATTCTCTCTACAAGATAGGCTCATTTTCAACTTCTATGAAAATTAGAGTGCCGAAGCGTGAAATCGTCATGTATGTATTTCACAAGCTCTAAATGCGGTTTCTGGCAAATGGACATACCCCTGATAGATTTTCGGCCCACCATCAAACCTTTTCCTTTTGGATGAAATTTGAGTGTTGACTTTCAAGAAATGCACAGTTCGAAAAACTTTGTTTCTGAATGCGGAAAAAGTTAAAGTTTTTATAAAGCCTATATCTAAAGCTCCTAAAGAAGCAGATGGCTACCTTTGTAATATATCATATGGAACCACTCACCATCATACATATTTCATTTGGAAGCAGCTAGTGTATTCTCTCTTCAAGATATGCTCATTTTCAACTTCTATGAAAATTAGAGTGCCGAAGCGTGAAATCGTCATGTATGTATTTCACAAGCTCTGAATGCGGTTTCTGGCAAATGGGCATACGCCTGATAGATTATCGGCCCACCATCAAACCTTTTCCTTTTGGATGAAATTTGAGTGTTGACTTTCAAGAAATGCACAGTTCGAAAAACTTTGTTTCTGAATGCGGGAAAAGTTAAAGGTTTTATAAAGCCTATATCTAAAGCTCCTAACGGAGCAGATGGCTACCTTTTGAACATGTGATATGGAACCACTCACCATCATACATATTTCATTTGGAAGCAGCTAGTGTATTCTCTCTACAAGATAGGCTCATTTTCAACTTCTATGAAAATTAGAGTGCCAAAGCGTGAAATCGTCATGTATGTATTTCACAAGCTCTGAATGCGGTTTCTGGCAAATGGGCATACCCCTGATAGATTATCGGCCCACCATCAAACTTTTTCCTTTTGGATGAAATTTGAGTGTTGACTTTCAAGAAATGCACAGTTCGAAAAACTTTGTTTCTGAATACGGGAAAAGTTAAAGGTTTTATAAAGCCTATATCTCAAGCTCCTAAAGGAGCAGATGGCTACCTTATGAATATGTGATATGGAATCACTCACCATCATACATATTTCATTTGGAAGCAGCTAGTGTATTCTCTCTTCAAGATAGGCTCATTTTCAACTTCTATGAAACTTAGAGTACCAAAGCGTGAAATCGTCATGTATGTATTTCACAAGCTCTGAATGCGGTTTCTGGCAAATGGGCATACCCCTGATAGATTATCGGCCCACCATCAAACCTTTTCCTTTTGGATGAAATTTGAGTGTTGACTTTCAAGAAATGCACAGTTCGAAAAACTTTGTTTCTGAATGTGGGAATAGTTAAAGGTTTTATAAAGCCTATATCTAAAGCTCCTAAAGGAGCAGATGGCTACCTTTGTAATATATCATATAGAACCACTCACCATCATACATATTTCATTTGGAAGCAGCTAGTGTATTCTCTCTTCAAGATAGGCTCATTTTCAACTTCTATGAAACTTAGAGTGCCAAAGCGTGAAATCGTCATGTATGTATTTCACAAGCTCTGAATGCGGTTTCTGGAAAATGGGCATACCCCTGATAGATTATCGGCCCACCATCAAACCTTTTCCTTTTGGATGAAATTTGAGTGTTGACTTTCAAAAAATGCACAGTTCGAAAAACTTTGTTTCTGAATGCGGGAAAAGTTAAAGGTTTTATAAAGCCTATATCTAAAGCTCCTAAAGGAGCAGATGGCTACCTTTTGAACATATCATATGTAACCACTAACCATCATACATATTTCATTTGGAAGAAGCAAGTGTATTCACTCTTCAAGATATGCTCATTTTCAACTTCTATGAAACTTAGAGTGCCAAAGCTTGAAATCGTCATGTATGTTTTTCACAAGCTCTGAATGCGGTTTCCTGCAAATGGGCATACCCCTGATAGATTATCGGCCCACCATCAAACCTTTTCCTTTTGGATGAAATTTGAGTGTTGACTTTCAAGAAATGCACAGTTCGAAAAACTTTGTTTCTGAATACGGGAAAAGTTAAAGGTTTTATAAAGCCTATATCTAAAGCTCCTAAAGGAGCAGATGGCTACCTTTTGAATATATCATATGGAACCACTCACCATCATACATATTTCATTTGGAAGAAGCTAGTGTATTATCTCTTCAAGATATGCTCATTTTCAACTTCTATGAAACTTAGAGTGCCAAAGCGTGAAATCGTCATGTATGTATTTCACAAGCTCTGAATGCGGTTTCTGGCAAATGGGCATACCCCTGATAGATTATCGGCCCACCATCAAACCTTTTCCTTTTGGATGAAATTTGAGTGTTGACTTTCAAGAAATGCACAGTTCGAAAAACTTTGTTTCTGAATACGGGAAAAGTTAAAGGTTTTATAAAGCCTATATCTAAAGCTCCTAAAGGAGCAGATGGCTACCTTTTGAATATATCATATGGAACCACTCACCATCATACAAATTTCATTTGGAAGAAGCTAGTGTATTCACTCTTCAAGATATGCTCATTTTCAACTCTATGAAACTTAGAGTGCCAAAGCTTGAAATCGTCATGTATGTTTTTCACAAGCTCTGAATGCGGTTTCCTGCAAATGGGCATACCCCTGATAGATTATCGGCCCACCATGAAACCTTTTCCTTTTGGATGAAATTTGAGTGTTGACTTTCAAGAAATGCACAGTTCGAAAAACTTTGTTTCTGAATGGGGGAATAGTTAAAGGTTTTATAAAGCCTATATCTAAAGCTCCTAAAGGAGCAGATGGCTACCTTTTGAATATATCATATGGAACCACTCACCATCATATATATTTCATTTGGAAGAAGCTAGTGTATTCACTCCTCAAGATATGCTCATTTTCAACTTCTATGAAACTTAGAGTGCCAAAGCTTGAAATCGTCATGTACTTATTTCACAAGCTCTGAATGCGGTTTCTGGCAAATGGGCAAACCCCTGATAGATTATCGGCCCACCATCAAACCTTTTCTTTTTGGCTGAAATTTGAGTGTTGACTTTCAAGAAATGCACAGTTCGAAAAACTTTGTTTCTGAATGCGGGAATAGTTAAAGGTTTTATAAAGCCTATATCTAAAGCTCCTAAAGGAGCAGATGGCTACCTTTTGAATATATCATATGGAACCACTTACCATCATACATATTTCATTTGGAAGAAGCTAGTGTATTCTCTCTTCAAGATATTCTCATTTTCAACTTCTATAAAACTTAGAGTACCAAAGCTTGAAATCGTCATGTAATTATTTCACAAGCTCTGAATGCTGTTTCTGGCAAATGGGCATACCCCTAGATTATCGGCCCACCATCAAACCTTTTCCTTTTGGATGAAATTTGAGTGTTGACTTTCAAGAAATGCACATTTCGAAAAACTTTGTTTCTGAATGCGGGAGAAGTTAAAGGTTTTATAAAGCCTATATCTAAAGCTCCTAAATGAGCAGATGGCTACCTTTTGAATATATCATATGGAACCACTCACCATCATATATATTTCATTTGGAAGAAGCTAGTGTATTCTTTCTTCAAGATAGGCTCATTTTCAACTTCTATGAAACTTAGAGTACCAAAGCTTGAAATCGTCATGTATGTATTTCACAAGCTCTGAATGCGGTTTCTGGCAAATGGGCATACCCCTGATAGATTTTCGGCCCACCATCAAACCATTTCCTTTTGGATGAAATTTGAGTGTTGACTTTCAAGAAATGCACAGTTCGAAAAACTTTGTTTCTGAATGAGGGAAAAGTTAAAGGTTTTATAAAGCCTATATCTAAAGCTCGTAACGGAGCAGATGGCTACCTTTTGAATATATCATATGGAACCACTCACCATCATACATATTTCATTTGGAAGAAGCTAGTGTATTCTCTCTTCAAGATATGCTCATTTTCAACTTCTATGAAACTAAGAGTGCCAAAGCTTGAAATCGTCATGTATGTATTTCACAAGCTCTGAATGCGGTTTCTGGCAAATGTGCATACCCCTGAGAGATTATCGGCCCACCATCAAACCTTTTCCTTTTGGATGAAATTTGAGTGTTGACTTTCAAGAAATGCACAGTTCGAAAAACTTTGTTTCTGAATGCGGGAAAAGTTAAAGGTTTTAAAAAGCCTATATCTAAAGCTCCTAAAGGAGCAGATGGCTACCTTTTGACTATATGATATGGAACCACTCACCATCATACATATTTCATTTGGAAACAGCTAGTGTATTCTCTCTTCAAGATAGGCTCATTTTCAACTTCTATGAAACTTAGAGTACCAAAGCTTGAAATCGTCATGTATGTATTTCACAAGCTCTGAATGCGGTTTCTGGCAAATGGGCATACCCCTGATAGATTTTCGGCCCACCATCAAACCATTTCCTTTTGGATGAAATTTGAGTGTTGACTTTCAAGAAATGCACAGTTCGAAAAACTTTGTTTCTGAATGAGGGAAAAGTTAAAGGTTTTATAAAGCCTATATCTAAAGCTCGTAACGGAGCAGATGGCTACCTTTTGAATATATCATATGGAACCACTCACCATCATACATATTTCATTTGGAAGAAGCTAGTGTATTCTCTCTTCAAGATATGCTCATTTTCAACTTCTATGAAACTAAGAGTGCCAAAGCTTGAAATCGTCATGTATGTATTTCACAAGCTCTGAATGCGGTTTCTGGCAAATGTGCATACCCCTGAGAGATTATCGGCCCACCATCAAACCTTTTCCTTTTGGATGAAATTTGAGTGTTGACTTTCAAGAAATGCACAGTTCGAAAAACTTTGTTTCTGAATGCGGGAAAAGTTAAAGGTTTTAAAAAGCCTATATCTAAAGCTCCTAAAGGAGCAGATGGCTACCTTTTGACTATATGATATGGAACCACTCACCATCATACATATTTCATTTGGAAGCAGCTAGTGTATTCTCTCTTCAAGATAGGCTCATTTTCAACTTCTATGAAACTTAGAGTGCCAAAGCGTGAAATCGTCATGTATGTATTTCACAAGCTCTGAATGCGGTTTCTGGCAAATGGGCTTACCCCTGATAGATTATCGGCCCACCATCAAACCTTTTCCTTTTGGATAAAATTTGAGTGTTGACTTTCAAGAACTGCACAGTTCGAAAAACTTTGTTTCTGAATGCGGGAAAAGTTAAAGGTTTTATAAAGCCTATATCTAAAACTCCTAAAAGAGCAGATGGCTACCTTTTGAATATATGATATGGAACCACTCACCATCATATATATTTCATTTGGAAGCAGTGAGTGTATTCTCTCTTCAAGATATGCTCATTTTCACCAACTATGAAGCAGAGTGCCAAAGCTTGAAATCGTCATGTATGTATCTCACAAGCTCTGAATGCGCTTTCTGGCAAATGGGCATACACCTGATAGATTATCGGCCCACCATCAAACCTTTTACTTTTGGTTGATATTTGAGTATTGACATTCAAGAAAGGCACAGTATGAAAAACTTTGTTCCTGAATGTGGGAAAAGTTCAAGTTTTTATACAGCCTATATCTAAAGCTCCTAAAGGAGCACATGGCTACCTTTTGAATATATGATATGGAACCATTCACCATCATACATAATTCATTTGGAAGCAGCTAGTGTATTCTCTCTTCAAGGTATGCTCGTTTTCACCAACTATGAAACAGAGTGCCAAAGCTTGAAATCGTCATGTATGTATCTCACAAGCTCTGAATGCGCTTTCTGGCAAATGGGCATACACCTGATATCTTATCGCTCCACCATCAACCCTTTTTCTTTTGGTTGATATTTGAGTATTGACCTTCAAGAAATGCACAGTTTGAAAAACTTTGTTCCTGAATGCGGGAAAAGTTAAAGGTTTTATGAAGCCTATATCTCAAGCTCCTAAAGGAGCACATGGATACCTTTTGAATATATGATATGGAACCACTCACCATCATATATATTTCATTTGGAAGCAGCTAGTGTATTCTCTCTTCAAGATATGCTCATTTTCACCAACTATGAAACAGAATGCCAAAGCTTGAAATCGTCATGTATGTATCTCACAAGCTCTGAATGCGCTTTCTGGCAAATGGGCATACACCTGATATCTTATCGCTCCACCATCAACCCTTTTTCTTTTGGTTGATATTTGAGTATTGAATATCAAGAAATGCACAGTTAGAAAAACTTTGTTCCTGAATGCGGGAAAAGTTAAAGGTTTTATGAAGCCTATATCTCAAGCTCCTAAAGGAGCAGATGGCTACCTTTTGAAGATATGATATGGAACCACTCACCCGCATACATATTTTATTTGGAAGCAGCTAGTGTATTCTCTCTTCAAGATAGGCTCATTTTCAACTTCTATGAAACTTAGAGTGCCAAAGCGTGATATCGTCATGTATGTATTTCACAAGCTCTGAATGCGGTTTCTGGCAAATGGGCATACCCCTGATAGATTATCGGCCCACCATCAAACCTTTTCCTTTTGGATGAAATTTGAGTGTTGACTTTCAAAATGCACAGTTCGAAAAACTTTGTTTCTGAATGCGGGAAAAGTTAAAGGTTTTATAAAGCCTATATCTAAAGCTCCTAAAAGAGCACATGACTGCCTTTTGAATATATGATATGGAACCATTCACCATCATACATAATTCATGTGGAAGCAGCTAGTGTATTCTCTCTTCAAGATATGCTCATTTTCACCAACGATGAAACTGAGAGTATCAAAGCTTGAAATCATCATTTTGGGCATTTCACAAGCTCTGAATGTGGTTCCTGGCAAATGGGCATACGCTTGATAGATTATCGCCCCACCATCAAACCTTTTTCTTTTGGTTGAAATTTGAGTCTTCACTCTCAAGAAATGCAGTTTAAAAAACTTTCTTCCAGAATGGGGAAAAAGATAACGTTTTTATAAAGCCTATATCTAAAGCTCCTAAAAGAGCACATGACTGCCTTTTGTATATATGATATGGAACCATTCACCATCATACATAATTCATGTGGAAGCAGCTAGTGTATTCTCTCTTCAAGATATGCTCATTTTCACCAACGATGAAACTGAGAGTATCAAAGCTTGAAATCATCATTTTGGGCATTTCACAAGCTCTGAATGCGGTTTCTGGCAAATGGGCATAAAGTTGATATATTGTCACCTCACCATCAAACCTTTTTCTTTTGGATGAAATTTGAGTCTTGACTTTAAAGAAATGAACACTTTGAAAAACTTTGTTCCTTGACATTCAAGAAATTTGAGTCTTGACTTTCAAGAAATTAACACTTTCAAAAACTTATTCCTGAATGCGGGAAAAGTTCAAGTTTTTATACAGCCTATATCTAAAGCTCCTAAAGGAGCACATGGCTACCTTTTGAATATATGATATGGAACCATTCACCATCATACATAATTCATTTGGAAGCAGCTAGTGTATTCTCTCTTCAAGATATGCTCGTTTTCACCAACTATGAAACAGAGCGCCAAAGCTTGAAATCGTCATGTATGTATCTCACAAGCTCTGAATGCGCTTTCTGGCAAATGGGCATACACCTGATATCTTATCGCTCCACCATCAACCCTTTTACTTTTGGTTGATATTTGAGTATTGACTTTCAAGAAAGGCACAGTTTGAAAAACTTTGTTCCTGAATGTGGGAAAAGTTAAAGGTTTTTATAAAGCCTATATCTAAAGCTCCTAAAAGAGCACATGACTGCCTTTTGAATATATGATATGGAACCATTCACCATCATACATAATTCATGTGGAAGCAGCTAGTGTATTCTCTCTTCAAGATATGCTCATTTTCACCAACGATGAAACTGAGAGTATCAAAGCTTGAAATTGTCATATTTGTATTTCACAAGCTCTGAATGCGGTTTCTGGCAAATGGGCATAAAGTTGATATATTGTCACCTCACCATCAAACCTTTTTCTTTTGGATGAAATTTGAGTCTTGACTTTCAAGAAATGCAGACTTGAAAAACTTTGTTCCTGAATGCAGGAAAAGTTAAAGTTTTTATAATGCCTATATCTAAAGCTCCTAAAGGAGCACATGGCTGCCTTTTGAATCCATGAAATGGTACCATTCACCATCATACAGATTTCATTTGGAAGCGACGAGTGTATTCCCACGTCAAGATATGCTCATTTTCACCTACTTTTAAATTTAGAGTGCCAAACCTTGAAATCGTCATTTTGGGGATTTCACAAGCTCTGAATGTGGTTCCTGGCAAATGGGCATACGCTTGATAGATTATCGCCCCACCATCAAACCTTTTTCTTTTGTTTGAAATTTGAGTCTTCACTCTCAAGAAATGCAGTTTAAAAAACTTTCTTCCAGAATGGGGAAAAAGATAACTTTTTTATAAAGCCTATATCTAAAGCTCCTAAAAGAGCACATGGCTGCCTTTTGAATATATGATATGGAACCATTCACCACCATCTATTTTTCATTTGGAAGCGACGAGTGTATTCGCTCTTCAAGATACGCTCATTTTCACCTACTATGAAATTTAGAGTACCAAACCTTGAAATCGTCGTATAGGGGATTTCACAAGCTCTGAATGTGGTTTCTTGCAAATGGGCATACACCTGATAGATTATCGCCCCACCATCAAACCTTTTCCTTTTGGATGAAATTTGAGTCTCGACTTTCAAGTAATGCACAGTTTGAAAAACTTTGTTCCTGAATGCAGGAAAAATTAAAGTTTTTATAATGCCTATATCTAAAGTTCCGAAAGGAGCATATGGCTGCCTTTTGAATATATGATATGGAACCATTCACCATCATACATATTAAATTTGGAAGCAGCTAGTGTATGCTCTCTTCAAGATGTGCTCATTTTTACCAACGATGAAACTGGGAGTGTCAAAGCTTGAAATCATCATTTTGGGCATTTCACAGGCTCTGAATGCGGTTTCTGGAAAATGGGCATACACTTGATAGATTATCGCCCCACCATCAAACCTTTTTCTTTTGAATGAAATTTGAGTCTTCACATTGAAGAAATGAACACTTTGAAAAACTTTGTTCCTTGACTTTCAAGAAATGAACACTTTGAAATACTTTGTTCCTGAATGGGGGGAAAGTTAAAGTTTTTATAAAGCCTATATCTAAAGCACCTAAAGTAGCAAATGGCTACCTTTTGAATATATGATCTGGAACCATTCACCATCATACATATTTAATTTGTTAGAAGCTAGTTTATTCTCAAGATATGCTCATTTTCACCAACGATGAAACTGAGAGTGTCAAAGCTTGAAATCGTCATTTTGGGGATTTCACAAGCTCTGAATGCGGTTTCTGGCAAATGGGCATACACTTGAAAGATTATCACCCCACCATCAAACCTTTTTCTTTTGGATGAAATTTGAGTCTTGACTTCCAGAAATGAACACTTTGAAAAACTTTGTTCCTTGACTTTCAAGAAATTTGAGTCTTGACTTTCAAGAAATGAACACTTTGAAAAACTTTGTTCCGCCTTCGCTTGAAGGCGGGGAGAGATTCTACAGTTCTGACCTCAATGGGGAGTTCGTTCCACCACCGTGGAGCCAGAACAGACAGTAGTCGTGAGCGTGAGGTGGAGGTTCGCAAAGGGGGTTGCCTGGAACAAGCAAGGTTGGTGGTTCTAATCCCGGTGTAGCCACAATCAGATCCGCACAGCCGCTGGGCCCTTGAGCAAGGCCCTTAACCCTGCATTGCTCCGGGGGATTGTCTCCTGCTTAGTCTAATCAACTGTACGTTGCTCTGGATAAGAGCGTCTGCCAAATGCAATTAATGTAATGTCATGTAATGTAATGTAAAAGAGCACATGGCTACCTTTTGAATATATGATATGGAACCATTTTAATGTTCATTATGGTGATTTTGAATAAACTAGCATATTTTCTGTACAAGATATGCTCATTTTCAATCACAAAAAAATTTCCTCATATCAATGCATAAAATGCTCATTATGGTGATATCTCCAGCTCTTAATGGTGTTTATTGTAAATGGGTATATATATGATAGGTTTGCATCAAACATCATACATTCTTCTTTTGGAAGAAAAAATAAAGTTTCTTATGGAGGAAAAAGTTAAAGTGTTCATAATGCTCATATCTCAAGTTAGGAAATGAGCACATAGCTACCTTTTGAAAATATAAAATGGAGTGTTTATATTGTTTATAGCCAATGAGCATTTTTGTCATCGGTGTCCATCCAGCATAATATATTTTTCATTTGGAAGAAATTTGAGCATTCTCTTTTCAAGATATGCACAGTTAAAAAAAGAAAGTTCCTAAACATAAAGTGCCAAAGCTTTAAATGTTCATTATGGCGATGTAGAATCAACTAGCGTATTTTCTCAACAAGATATGCTAATTTTTAATAACGAAACAATGTCCTCATATCAATGCATATAATGCTCATTATGGTGATATATCAGTTAAAAAAATAAAGTTTCTTATGCTGGAAAAAGTTATAGTGTTCATAATGCTCATATCTAAAGCTAGGAAATGAGCACATGGTTACCTTTTGAATCAATGAAACGGAACCATACAACATAAAACATATTTCATTTAGAATCACCAAGCGGATTCTGTCTCCAAGATATGGTCACTGTTTATTGTTGCATTACATTACATTACATTACAGGCATTTAGCAGATGCTCTTATCTAGAGCAACATACAACAAAGTGCAAATCGAACACAGAGACAAGTGTGATGTGGACCCTGGAGGATTAACATTGTAACCTTATGTGATGGTTGGTAGCCTAGCCAGCTATTTCAGACTGATTGTACTGTAGTGTGGGTGACAGATAAACATCACCTGATAGCAAGGTATGGGGCAGATTTTTTCCGACCTTATTTTGAAATGTACCGATAATCCATGCAAGGCCGGTGTATTGCCTCTGCCATAGATTGCCGGAAGATGAAGTATCCTTTGAGGGGCAGTACCTCTTTATACCATTTTGCTTTGCTTAACACGTGAAAAATAAAAAATTATTTTGGAGTTGAACAAAAAAATTTGCCGTTTTAATCACTGCCGTCTCTCCCTTCCCGGGGCTGAGAAAAAAGAAAAAGGCAAAAAATGAAATAAAGGACTGGCATTCAGGTGACAAGGTTCGCCCGTCTTTGTCGGGGGCGGGGAATTTAAATCTCCGCAGTTTCCTGGTCTCTCTCGTCCTCCTCCCGAGCCCGGCCGCCATCCCGGGATGATTCCGTCTAGGAACAGAGATACAAGGGGTTAGCTGGCTTATATCGGGAGTGTTATTCTCACGTGCGTCCTGGATTTAGGTTTCGTCCATCTGGTCTCTCCGTAAGCAATGGGGCCCTCTCTTTTTGTCCTCCACGGAATTCCTCCACGCTTTTTTCTAATTGTGGGTCCGTTCGTCCTTTCGGGAGCGCACTGGCCTCATGTCTCTCCACCTCCGTCGTAAGCCCCGCTCTGTTCGCCCAGCTTTCCTTCTTGTAGGGCGCTGCTCTCTCCCTCTAACAAGACCCAGCTGTGCCTGTTCAATTAAAGATTATTAGTTGCGTGCAGGATCGCGTTGCGTGCAGGATCGCGTTCCGCACGCGCCTCACCCTGGTGGTGCTGGCCTTGGTGCTGACTCTCCTCCCGGGCTTTCTCCAGGGTGCTGCACTATTCAAATACAAAACGTGGAAATACTCGCCATCAATCAGTTTCCCTAGCTCCTGGCGCCGGCGCACTGGTCGTTCCACTCCAGTGGGGTACTGATCCCGGATCGGCCACCACAACACACACACATACACACACACATAGAAGACAGTGAGGAAGAAAGGGAGTGCATCCTTAAACATTCGTAAAATTATAAAATAAAATTGTTACATTCCTGGAAATTCCTGGACCCCCTAACAATGTTACTTTCCTCTTCCTCTTCTCCCCGCTCTGGGCACCTGCCCGGAGCGCTAGCCCAACTTTTCTGTGCACCCCTGGCCTGGAGCTCCAGCCCAAGACCAGCCACACAACTCCCTCCTGCCACTGCTGATTCAGCTGTAGCACCAAGGCTGTCCCCTTGCCTGACAATGCCACCAATTGGTGTTCCTGCCATCTGTGCTTCAAGTTATTGGACATTTATGTACTTTTATTTGATCTGGTTTTCTGTTTAAAACCATTGTTTCTACAAACCGGTATCAACCAGCGGCAAATGGGTTCCCCTACTGAGTCAGGTTCTGCTCAAGATTTCTTCCTGTTTTCCTTGCCACTGTTGCCCGAGGCGTACTCTTGGGGCCCGGTTTCTAATTCTGTAAAGCTGCTTTGCGACAAAGGCCCTCTGTAAAAAGCCCTATACAAATAAAATTGAATTGAATTGAAATGTTTAAATGTCATAACAAGCCCTGCACTGATTAAGACAGTAAAAGCTTTCCAGTTGGAAGGAGCCAGATCAGTAGGGAGGAGAGAGAAAGCACAGGATGATAAGAAAAAGGATGGAGGGAGGGTGCAGCTGTTACACTGAGACTCACAAGTTGTAGTGATCCCTTTTGATGCCCTTAGTGGTGCAATAACACTTCCTGTTGATGGGGTTACACATGCTGGCATGACCATTGCACTTGCAGGCTAGAATGACAGTGACCACCAGTGGTAATTTTGGCAAGTTCATAACCTCAAGGCATTTATTCATTCATGCATTGGCTCTTTTACCTGTGGCCATTTCATCAATTAAATAAGGTAATTCCTTAAAAATGGTGTAATGATTACAGGGGTATCACAAAGTTCAAATTTAATTCAAATTCAAATTTATTAATGCATAACCCCTAGAGATGAGCCATCTCGTTTTCGAGGGGGTCCAACACAAAACATACAATACAATACAATACAATAGTACAGTACAACATGTCACGTACACCATACATACACAGAGGCTCTCATTTACCGATCATCGTTCCCATAAACCCGCAATACCCACACAAAATAAGTAGGAGGTAGGTACAACAGAATGTGTTGATGACAATGACAGTAGTAGTAGTAATAATAATAATAATGGTAATAATGATGATAATAATAATAGTAACAAAATAACCAACAAGCAAATACAGTGATGCAATGGTAAAGGAGCAGGAAGACAGTAGCATTAGAAGCAGCAACATGACGTTTTAAGAAAGGGTAATAATCCATTCATCCATCCATTATCTGAACCCGCTTATCCTGATCAGGGTCGCAGGGGGGCTGGAGCCTATCCCAGCATACATTGGGCGAAAGGCAGGAATACACCCTGGACAGGTCGCCAGTCCATCGCAGGGCACACGCACCATTCACTCACACACTCATGCCTACGGGCAATTTAGACTCTCCAATCGGCCTAACCTGCATGTCTTTGGACTGTGGGAGGAAACCGGAGTACCCGGAGGAAACCCACGCAGACACGGGGAGAACATGCAAACTCTGCACAGAGAGGCCCCGGCCGACGGGGATTCGAACCCAGGACCTCCTTGCTGTGAGGCGGCAGTGCTACCCACTGCACCATCCGTGCCGCCAGGGTAATAATGAGTTCTTAAATATACTTCGTGAGATAATTGTTCTGATGTTGACAGGTAGATTGTTCCAGTCGGAGGGAGCTTTGAATTTGAAGGCGCGTCTGCCAATTTCTTTCTTGGTTTTGGGAACAGAGAAGAAAGGTTGCTGTATATGTCTAAGAGAGTATGAGGATATGTGTGGTACTAGATAATGCTTTAGGTAAGAGGGATAGTTAAAGTGGATGCATTTGAAAATGCATTGGTGCCAATGGTAATGTCTTCGAGCATTGAGGGGTAACCCGTTCAGAGTATCATACATAGAGCAATGATGAGTTTGATAGGGACACCTTAGAATAAATCGACAGAGACTATTGTAAATAACATTAAGGGGTTAAAGATGTGTTTCGAAGGTGTTCTGATAAACAATGTCAGCATAATCCAATAACTGTGTAACGATTCTTTTTCTCATCAGAAAAGTAAAGCAATTTATGGAGTGATACAGTATGCCCAAATTGCGACTTAGTTTGTTAGTGATAGTCTCAATATGTTGTTTAAAAGAAAGCACTGGGTTGATCCAAAGTCCAAGGTATTTATAAGAAGTCACATGTTCAAGAGGTGATCCATCATTAAAAGAAATAGTCAGGTCTGAGGCATCACTCAGACCGTGTCTGGTACCAAGCAACATACTACATGACTTCCTTTTGTTGAGCAGTAGTTTGTTGAGTGAGAACCACTTCTGAACAGAGGCAAACTCACGTTGCAAGGATCTCTCAATTGCAGATCTGTTAGTGCTAGATGTGTAAATTTCAGTGTCGTCGGCATATAGTTGTACTTGACAGTCAGAGCAGATTTTAGGAAGGTCATTAATAAAAATGGAGAAAAGTGTAGGGAAAATTCACAGAGCAGGAGACCCCCCCCCAAAAAGTACAAATCAAAATCAGACTCTGCCCTAATGAACAAGCTGGTTCCTTCAACGCTTTCGAAAATGTAGGCTAAGAGTGTATCAATATATATGTATACACAACATATAATCAATATATCATATGTATGCTGTTTTTATTAAATTGAATGAACCTAGAACCTGTTTATAACCAAGCTTATGAAAACGCAAGAAACCACAGTGTACACTGTCGAAAAGAGATCAAAGACCATCATATGACTTGGCTATGTTGCAATGTTTACTTTTCAGTCCTGAAACCACTGTGGCGAATTTTCCCCTTGATTCCCAAAACAAAGAAAGATCTTTTTACGTACATCTTGTGCTATAGGCTGTGTCTTCTAATAAACTTAAATCTTTAACATGAAAAACATATGAAACACGGTGCTATTCACTATATAGTGTTTTCCAGAACTTTCTACGACCTATAGATCAGTTTTGGTGATTTCCACCTCATATTAATCATTTCACTTAACTTTGGATTACATGTGGGTCACCTATGCATTTCTAACAACAATATTCATCAGTAAAAAGTCATAAAGAGTATACAGATGTACTGAGCACCAGTCAAATCAAAATCATAGAAATTATATGATAGACATCAATGAAAAATAAAAGTAAGTCATAGAAAGTATAGATAAACTGAACAGCAGTGACATCATAGAAGATATACATTAATCATCAAAGAAATCATGGAATATATATTACTACACATCTAATCACTACTTTCTTCTAAGTGACTAAACGTAATTATTTAATCTTGCAGTCTTTGATCTCTTTTCGACAGTGTACACTGTGGTTTCTTGCGTTTTCATAAGCTTGGTTATAAACAGGTTCTAGGTTCATTCAATTTAATAAAAACAGCATACATATGATATATTGATTATATGTTGTGTATACATATATTGAGTGTATATTGATACACTCTTAGCCTACATTTTCGAAAGCGTTGAAGGAACCAGCTTGTTCATTAGGGCAGAGTCTGATTTTGATTTGTACTTTTTGGGGGGGGGTCTCCTGCTCTGTGAATTTTCCCTACAAAAGGAGTGGACCTAATGATGGTACTCCCTTCTCGACAATTAAGTAATCGGATTGACTTCCATTGAGACTGACACACTGGCGTCTATTGTGAAGATATGAGTTAAACCATAGTAGAGCAGTCTGAGAGACACCAATAGAATACAGTTCATCAAGAAGTAAATAGTGATCAACAATGTCGAATGCCTTGGTTAAGTCAAGAAAAATTACACCAGTGAGTTTGCCATTCTCAGAAGCAGTAAACATGTCGTTTGTAAATTTTAAGAGAGCTGTTGTTGTTGAGAAGTTAGGCCTGAAACCAGACTGGTATGGGGACAAGATGTTCAGATCAGTAACATAGCGTGATAATTGATTGAAGATTAGTTTCTCAAAGATTTTGGCTATAGAATTTATGATAGAAATAGGACGGTAGTTATTAATGTCATGGGAGTCACCTCCCTGGGCGGCACGGATGGTGCAGTGGGTAGCACTGCCGCCTCACAGCAAGGAGGTCCTGGGTTCGAATCCCCGTCGAAAGAAAAATCAACTTGTACAGGTAGAGCTACTAGAAGAATCACATGCCATGGGTGGATCAAATACACAAGAGCTACTTATAGAGGAAAAATGCTGATTAAAAACATTTGAGATAGTGGATAATGTTGTTGTTGAACCGAATCTGGGTGCTGGTATTTTTGTTTGATTTATTGAGAATATTGTTCATAGTTTTCCAGAACCGTTTAGGGTTATGCATATCATCAGATAGTTGTTTTTTGTAGAAGTCTGATTTAGCATTGCGTGTTTTTGTTTTACATATGTTCCTTAGAGATCTATATTTGTCCCAGTCAGCAGGATCCTTGGTTTCTCTGGAGATCCTCCAAGCTTTATCCCGTTGTTTAAAGAGACTAATCAGGTCAGAGCTGATCCAGGGTAAGTGTTTACCCTTGACCCTGATTTCCCTCCAGGGGGCATGTTTATCAATGACTCTAGCGAGTTCAGAATGTAAATAATTCCAGGCATCTTCAACATAAGGTATAAGTGAAAACCTGTCCCAGTTAATTGAAATCAAATCATGTGTGAAATTATCGAAGTGAATGTTCTTGCATTGCCTAACTCTAATGCATTTTGGAGGAAGACTGAGAGATTTAATCTTCCATACACAGAAGATAGCTGAGTGATCACTAAAGCAGTCAGATAAAACACCAGAGTTTTTAATTCTGTCAGGATGCGTAACAAGGATCCAGTCTAATAAAGATCTGGTGTGGACTCTGGTAGGCTCATTGATCAACTGGGTCAGGTTTACACTTTTAAACAGGGTTTTATCATTTGATGAAGAGCGGTCAAGCTAGTTGCTGTTGAAGTCGCCCATGATAATTGTTTCACCTGGATATTCAAGTGAGTGAGGGTAGATAATATACATTTAGTTGAGTCGGGATGGACAGGTGGAGGTCTATAGATGCTACCAATGGTGAGATGTTTATTTTCATGGAGTTTTAACTTAACAAAAAGACATTCAAAAAATGACGGGATTACTTTAGGAATGGTAAGTTCAGATACAAAGTGGAGGGAAACATATATAGCCACACCTCCTCCTCTTGTACCCCTGTCTATTCTGAATAACATATAATTATCAAATTTGATCTCATTGTCACATATCTTGCTGTGCAACCATGTTTCTGAAAAAGTGAGTACATCAGGTTTGTGCTGAGCAACCCAGACTCGAATTAAGTCAATTTTTGGGAGAAGGCTCCTTATATTCAAGTGCATAATTTTTAGACCTTTAGCTGTATCAATTATCGATCAAGGGGGTTGAGTGATAGCGGATGGGGGAAGGGAAGGGTCTGAGAGAGGAAGGCAGGAGAGCCATAGCACGCACCACATACACACACACACACACACACACAGACAAAAAAGGACAGAACAAATCAAGTGGCAACATAAAAACAAACAGCTCAGTCTGCATAGCTCATGAACAAGAAAATAAATTAAGGGTCCAAGACCTTTGAGAGATAATATAGGCCAAAGGAAATAGATAAATTATGAATTAAATAAGATAATAATAATAATAATAATAATCATAATAATAATAATAATAATAATAATAATAATAGAACATGCATGAACGTGCATCCATCATCCAGAACATTCCAGGATAAACTTCGGATGCCTTCATATTTTTATATTATTCTGACAAGTTCATAACTAAGATAAATTAACAGCTACTCATTATTTTTCTTCACTTCCCCATTTGTTTTTACTTCAGTCCTTTTACATTAAGCCTACGTTTTGCGGCAGCTGCAACTGCTTTACGGCAAACAAACAGGCTCCATGTGCAGGCTCGGTATAGTAGCTATGGCAGCGAAAGTTAACCGGCCTGTGATCAACAACATGCAACATAGACTATTACAAGTTGTTTGTAGTTCTTGGCATTACAAGGAGGAGCAGTCGAAATTTCAGTCAATCCAAAAAGTACAATTGAGACGGGAGAAGACAAGGGTAGGAAGAGCAAAGATTGTCAGTATCGGTAGGCTATAGCACTACATGGATATTATGGAGAATCAATGGAGAACTAGGCTAGAAAAACCTCAACCTCTTCAGGGGAGCGAAACAGTTTGGTCTTACCGTCGCGGACCACTTTCAGCGTGCAGGGAAAGATCATTGCGTATGTACAGTCCAGGTCTCGTAGCCTCTTCTTAAGTGGGTCAAACTGTCGGCGTTTCTGGACTAGTCCTGCGCTGAAATCCGGGTAGATGTGGACTCGTGTTCCGTTGTATACAAGCTCCTTCTTTCCCCTGGAGAGCTTCATGATCTTCAACTTCTCCTGGAAATGGAGAAACTTCACCAGGATTGGTCTTGGTCCGGCTCTGGAGTTTTGTTTGAGGAAGGTTGGAGAACGATGGCAACGCTCATCAGGAGTAGGGAAATTCGCCTCGCCCAGGAGCTGCGGGATCAGAAGCTTCAGGCCGAGGATATCCTTACCCTCGGACTTATCGGGGACAGAGATAAAGCGTAGGTTGGAGGCCCGGCTTCTGTTCTCAGCATCCTCGGCTCGTTCTTTCAGGTGAGCATTGTTTTTTTCAAGCTGTTTAGTGCGTTGCGTCAGGTCCTGTAGATTATCCTCATTAGAACCAACTCTCTGCTCAAGTTCATCGACATGCTCACCCAGTGTGGCAAGAGAACCCTCAATTTTATTGAGGCTGGCCTTGATGGTATCGTGTTTTAAGTCCATATGGGAAATCATTTCGATTTTCATTTGGTGTATCCCCTCCAGAATGGTTTGGAGGGAGATTGGGTTTTGATCCATTTGATCCATTTGTAAGCCTACCGGGTTGTTCTTCTTAAAAGACGAATATTTGAGCCAGCAGACTGGAGCTTGTTGCAGGACTCACACCACGGCGACCATCTTGCGTAAAAAGCAAGATGGTCCCCCTTGATCTGTTACACTGCTAGTGCAATGCAGCCACTGGTATTTCATAGCTGCACTGTTATTGCAAGGGTGTTAAAAAGTCACCTCATGATTGCAAGGTTGCATTATGACAAAAAGGGTATTGCATCAATCCACCAATTTGAGGTCATGCAGAGTTTTCTCCATGTTAGTGGAGTCAGAAAAATTGGATAAAAGTCGAGACACAACTGTTGTCATGACTCACGCTGCAGGTGCCTCTGTTGGTGGGGTCTCCGTAGTAACCGGAGATGCAGTTCTAGCAGTGCCTCCCAGCCTTCAAATCTTAGCATTTCTCACACACACCTGCTGTGGCCGTGTTACACTGTCACACTGCAAAGAGAAACATGCACACATGGACACAAGGCACATAGTAAACAGGTGGAAAACAGGCTTAACAAGATTAAAAGCAGCATCTTATAAAGAGGACAGATTACTAAGGACAGATCAAGTTGATCATGAAACTTATTCTAGCTTTTGGATGCAGAGAAATCAAAAACTGATTACCCAAGTAGTTCTGTGCAACTTGCATCCCAGTTCAGTACATAGCCTGGCTGGTCCAGACACTGACTGTATGTGCGGTCAGTGAACCACAGGAGGGCAGCATAAGGAGAAGTTATTGCTGGTCACACAATGGGTGGAAACACCTTTCATCTTCAATAAAAGCATAAAAACACAGAGACCAAACGGATCGCCAGTGGACAATTAAGCATTCCTCCTAATGAAATGTTAATAAAACAAACATTTCTTTTGAACACATTTTATAGATTAAAAAGATTCTCGCTCAGCCAATGGACACACTACCACATCTTTTAATAAAGAACGGCAGTCCTTCACGCATTCAAACAATCTACCAATGCAAAACAAAGCACTGCCTTGGTCCTGGGGGCAGCCTATAGCTAAGTTGCTTGACTGGGACCTGGAAGGTTGGTTGTTCAACCCTTAACCCCACATTGCTCCAGGGGGGATTGTCCACTGCTTAATGGAATAAATCGTCAGCTAAATAACTGTATTGTAATGTAATGTCCGTAACATTGACTGACATTGTAGAGCCAATCACAGAGTTTCATTGAAACATTGATCCTTGTAGCTTTCTGTTTTCCCAACCTGCACTGTATGAAATGAAACACAAACTAATTAAACATTCTGCTGATTTTGCTAATCAGCTCAGTTAGATAACAGCATGGCGTACTCAGCTAATAACGTATTTGTCTGTAGAATAATAAATATAGCTAGCTAACTTAACCCATTTAAGCCGGCGGGCAACTAAAGTTGCCGAAGTCTCTACAACTCTTTTTCCATCTGTGAATATTTTTTGGATGACTACATATGCTTTAAAAACAACTGCCATGCAAGTAGACAAGTTTAGGAACAGTTTTAAACAACTTCCTGGTAAATGCACTTCCTTCCTGTCATGTGGTGCTGTGTACTTCCTGCTGCAATTTCTGGGAGACTTGGCAGAGGTGAAGCTCCCAGAAAAAAGGTAAAATTTAAGTAGTTAACAAATATTTTTTGTTGATATTTTTATAGCTTCCTACTAAGCAATATGTCTAGGAACAGCCAACATAAAGACATTTTAGCTAAATTGTATTTTTTTGTATATTTACACAGAAATACACCCGGCAACTAAAGTGGCCGGTGGGCAAATCCCTTGTAAGTACATAGTCAATGAGGTAATGGGGGATACTGTATAAAGGATGAACTAATTTAGGTACATAATTTATATTTTTGTGGTTAAAACTGTATAATATTGAAATCTACAGCAATGCTGTGCATATTCAAGTAAACATATGAAAGTAGTAGGCTTATTCAGCATAATGGCTAGTTGATACAGTATTGATATGAGTAAATGCTGTAGAAAATAAATAGAAATAGAAACAGATTTTTTCATTAATTATATAATATTACTTACTTTTACAGCTGTCCTATCTTATTTCTGCCATTACCTATAACACAGACTCCAAACTTCAGGTTATGTTTAAACACTACTGGAATGCCCCTCCAAAATCAATGGAACAGGAGGCATTTGAGAGCAAACATAACAGGAATGGTTAGAGTGTTATTTTGCTGTCCACTTAGCATAGCGCCTCCTGGAGTTAATAGCATAGTGATGTGACACAGTTCCTGGTGTCAGCCAAGCTTTATACCTTTTGGGCCGTTTCGTCAGTTCAGCTATACGGCCTACCATGTGTTGTTGCAGAATTTCTCGTGGACCAAGATGATTGGCAGAACAATGATGAGGGAGATGAGATCTAACATGGCTAGGCCTACCTCGGCACTGCAGTCTGCTCTTCTGAAGGGACTGAACCCCTCTGCTTTCCTGTCTGGGTATGGCATGTTGGGAGCTGAGTTTACCATCATGTGCTCCTTGATGTGTTGGTTCTCTTGAGTTTTTAAACTCCATGAGAACTAGCTGGTCCTGCATGTTGGTTGAGGTGGGTCTTTCACCCTTATCCCTCCTTTGGCACTGGTGGAGCCCTTTTGGCTGGCTTGGACCCGGCCTCTCCACCTAGGCTGGTGCCACTTCTTCCTCCGGAAGTCTTTTATCACCACACAGTCTCCTGGCTGTAGATTGTGCAGAGGGCCACTGGCTGGCGCTGCTCGAACCTGTTGATGCGCAGATCTCAGAACATTGGTTAGCTGAACACAGTGACTTACCATTCAAGTGTCTGCCAGACCCTTGTCCAGCATAAACCCAGAGGGGTAACATCCAGTTCACATGGGCCGCCAACCCTGTCGGGGAGTGGATCCTCTCCCGGATACCTGTGAGGACTATTGGCAGGGCCTGCATTTGGGACCTTCTGGCCCTGCCCTGCATTATTTACAGCACAAATAACACATTTTTCACAAATAATGTATGCATAACTTGAAAAAACACTGGGAAATTAAAAATACCATTCCCCCTTTTTGACACATGATCCTGTCCATGTAGCTGATGAGAAATGAGCAGTTTTCTGCTTTAGCAGAATTTCAGCGACTGCATGAGGAACCAAAAATGGGCGATAAGCAACGATCGATGCAGAAGCCACCAGCAGAAGCAGCTGTCTAACCCAAAAAAATGTTTTTTAATTTAAAATTCCAAAATTGAATTGCACTTATGATGACTGTATGTTAAGAACAGCAGTTAATGTGTTTTTACTTGTTATGGATGTGTTGCTTTAACTTGTGGAAGAACCTATGCACTTGTAAATTGCTTTGGATTAAAAGCGTCTGCCAAATGACTAAAATGTAATGTAAAATGGGAGACTCCTAGCGACAGCATCAAGTCTCTGAGAATAATATGCAACAGGCCTGTTTCTATCATGTTTTTGCAGAAGAACAGCAGTCATATAACCAGCCTTTTCATTTATAGTCAAAATAAAGGATTTGTTAATGTCTGATGTCAGTTCTCGTTTTAATTTCTGAAAATACATGTCAGCAGTCTCTGACCATGTAACCTTATTGTTAGCATTAGGCCGTGGGCCAAGTAGTCAGGGATCCACTGTCTACAATAACCTGTCATGCATAGAAAAGATAATTTTGTTTTTTTCACTTTGGAGTTTAGGAAAATCTAGAATCACCTGGATTCTGTCAGTTCCCAAAGATTTTCCTGCTTTATTAATTTTGTGGCCTAGATATATAATTTCAATCAGGCTGAACTGGAATTTTTCTTGTTTGACCTTGTAGCTCTGTTACTAGGAATTTTAGCAGCTTGAGCGAATCTTGAATTCGGAATGTCAACAACATACTGAATTAGTATTTGGATCTGTTTCGAATTATCCTACAGAGCAGCAGAGAATTCCCAGTACTGGGAATCAATATCAACCGACATACTGAAAAAAAAACGTTAGCAAGATCGATCACAGCGAAATGTTTTGCATTGCCTGGGACTTGGGCCAAACTAGTAGTGTAGGTTAGATACAACTGGAACACAGTATTTACAGCTCCTAAATCTTGCACAAAACGCCAAGATCCATCATGCTTCCTTTTACAGGCAGAATTGTATTGCACAGAGAGTTAGGGCAGGGAACCACAACACCAGCTTTGAACAACGCATGAAAAACAGGGCCAATTCCTTCCTCAGCCTCTAGGTGGAGGAGATATTTGCATTTACATGGCCTGTACTCTGACTTAGGGGTAACTTGAAGTAGAGTAGCCCCACATCATATTTGGGCATGGCCCACAATTGAGAGGGAATTGCACTCGGTTTTGGGTCTGACACATGCAAATACATGTGAGCCTCAGAAGACAATGCATGAATGCTGCAAACAGATGTTGGAGAATCTGGAAACTGGTGTGCAGTAACACACAGAGAGGGAGAATATTTTGTGAGTTCTCTTCCCAGTCTGTAGTCCAAACATAATTTAACCCAGGGTCCTGTGTCCTTTTTGTTTGAGGCTTTACACAGAGGCACATGGGGTGTGCTTCCCAAAATGGTACAAAATGGCTGTTGTGCTGAGCTCAACTGTACAGACAATGCAAAAATCTTGTCCTGCCAAAAACAATGTAGTACACAATTTAGTTTCACCATACCATTTCTCCTCATATTCAAAATATCTACTCTTTCCCTACATTTTCCTTTAATTCTCGATGGCTTTTCACCAGTGCCTCATTTCGTCCTGTGTATGAGCAAGGCACTTTGTATATGGGTGCCTTGCATCAAACCCCTTTTTCTTCTGTTCAATACATCTTTTACATCAATCTTCTACACATTCTCAAACCATCTGCTACATCCTAGTTCCTCCATCACTAGCATATGTACCTGGCCTTAGCTGTGCCTGGGCATCTGTCCAGATCTCACGCCAATTCCCAAACCAATTCACAAAGTAAATTTCAAAGTTTTCTACACTGTTAATTCTACCAATTGTTAAACCGTCATTTGTACATTCTACAACCAATCCTAATATCTCTGCCAAGCAGGTTTACCAGACATACAGGAGAGAATATAAATGCATGTTTTAAAATGATAGTAGAACCTGCATTGTTATCCTGAACCAGTAAAGGAATAATAAACCTTCTGTCATATTTCCTCCTCCGGCATCTTGACTGACCATAGTTTTTCCACAAGGTGGAGCCTTCGATCCCCACAATTTTGCTGTTATTACAGAATGACTAGCCCCCATATTTACAATAAAATCTAATGTTCGCCTATTTACTTTTAACGACCAGCTTGGTAATGAATTTGCGGCCGTTTGAGATAGAAAACCCGCGGACTCACCACCTTGTAATCCAGTTTGGCTGCCAGGATTCTGGAAAACACTTGTGCCCTGTAGTATCTGAGTCCAGCCATTCTATCTGGGGCAGCCACCAGGGTTTTGGAACGTGACATTTCCCAATGTCCAGTATCCTTTTGCTGAAGCCAGCTCTTTCTGCAAACTGCCCATGAAGCAGTTAGTCAGCTGCGTTTCGTATGGGGTGAGACTGGCATGTTATCTCCAGGTTTCTCCATTCCGCTGTGTGTGTGAGTCGTATTTTTCTGTTAGTCTCTCAAGAACATCATTAACAGTTGCACCAAACCTTCTCCACCCACCTGACTCGGATCTGCAGGTCCACCCACACGGCCTGCAACTCTGACAGCTTCCAGAGACCAGTTGCAGGACTGTTAGACCCTGGTCTACTCTGGGGTTTGGTTAGTAAATTAAAAAAACAACTCATCCTCGATCACAATGAGAAGAAGTCTTACTATACGGCAAGCTGGAAAGAAAAAACTTATATGCTCATGCAGCCCTTCACAAGTTTCACCACATGCAGTGCCATGTAATTCCAATGGAGGGAAGAAGGGTGAAACTGATTATGCATTTTTAAATATGGCAGGTGGTCTTTATTTTTTTAAGAGCACCTGTTAAGGTGTGATCTTTAACACCACTACATACCAACATATTTAAATAACAAAACAATGCACCCCCCGGCCCAATGAGCCCACAAGATTTTCATTTTTTATATATACATTTATTTCAAATTTTTCTATTTTTCTCCCAATTTGCTAGGCAATCTAATCCAATTAGGGTTAGCTGCCCACACCTCGTCCCTCGGCGTCCCGAAGGGATCTGGCAATCCGAGAACAACACGCCTTCTTCAAGCCGTCTGATTCTCATCCTCGTGACCGTGATTCCGAGGTGCCCGGGGTTCTGTTATGGCGGTGATTCGCTAACCCTGCACAAGTCCCTCCCTTTGGCAGGACTGGAAATCGAACCCCAGTCCTCGGTGTGCAACTGCAATGAACTGCAACTGCAAGTCCACTGCATCTTAGCCTGTTGCGCAACCACGGCCTGCAAATATTTAACTTTTGAATGCATTTCACTTATGATTATCTCTTTATATAAGTACACATATCATATAATGAAATATTAAATTAATTATAGACAAGTTTATACAGTTTAAAGCATTTTTTAATTTAATGAAAAACATGGTTTAAGCAGGTGGGTCTAATGTTGCGGCTGATTGGTGTATATAACACACTGTATTTACTGATTACAGACATCTAGCTATCAGTGGTCAGTTTATTTTGCGTTCCAAACAAGCAGATATTTTGAGGATAACTGTTGTATTAAACGGTGCTGATTGGAGAAGCTACAGCAACTGCGCCTGTCCCTGTGGAAATAATAGCTGCCACACACACACACACACAGACCCTGTGGAAATATCTGAATGTGTTTCTAAGCCAATAAGCTTTCAGCATCTAGCATGTGTTATCGTTAGTATCATAATATTTACATGGTCTTGGGTAGCAAGTTATTGAAAGTAAAGCGCATTCATCTCTTTCATCTCTTCTCTTTTTGCGCTTGCTTAGTGACCTAGATAACTAGTTGGTTTAAAACAAACATTCAAAAATGCACTTGCAATGGCATAAGCCAAATGGTAGCTGAAAGTTTTGCTAAATCAGCCATCGCAATGCTTCCGGACAATTACCGTAACTTCAACCATTTCATTTTTGAAAAGGCAGAAAAGAATGTGGTTCAAGGGGTTCAAGGGTTGTTGGCTGCTTCACTGAAGCTCTTTGCTGCTGTGACGTTTACGTGTAAGGGCCATTATGTATTTGATAGGAAACAGTCTTAAACTACTTACGGTTCTCTATTCTTTTTAAATGGTCAAAAATTACAATTATATTAGTCATTAATCAAGTTATTATGGTGAAATTAGTGGAGTTTATTCAGAACATAAGTTGAATATTTTAAAATGCATATTTTGAAATGGTTTACATTCTGATAACGCAAGATATCATCGGTCAGGGCAACCACTGTTTATATAGATATGATTACATTACCTTCCAGTAAAAAAAGTATGTTTGAAGTGGGAGATAATGTCATAATTGTTGAAAAGCTGAAAAAGACAGGAAATTCAAGCCAAAAACTATGTTTTAAAGAAAAGATAATTATTGGCAAAAGCCAAAAAAGACAGGAAATATTTAGTTGTTATGACTTAATTGTTAGTCTTGTCATGTCACGTTTTATAGTTTGTCATAATTTTGCAAACTTATGTCACAATTTATGTTTGTTTCATGTTACGTTCTGTTCATTGATTAGCATACACTTTTTTGTGTCTTTCGGCAAACCTTGCATTCATGATTTCTCTCTCTCCCTCTCTGTCACTCATGCTTCCCTAATTGTTTCAATTTCCCTTGTCTTCTTACTAATCTACTAACTTGTTGATAAAATCAAACAAAGTGAAATTGGCAATACAATGTCACGTTTGTTAAGTTTCATGCTTGTCATGTTTCATGTTTAGTTATTGTCTTAGTTATTTTATTGTCATGTCACGTATTATGTTAGTCTAGTCTCGCCACATTTTTATGTTTTATTTCTTGTTACATTTCATGTTTAGTTCTACTTACGATTTATTTTTTAGTCTTGTCATGTCACGTTATATAATTTATTCATGTCACAGTTCGTTTCTGGATGTGATGCTTTGACTTATGGTAGAACCTATGCACTTGTAAGTCGCTTTGGATTAAAAGCGTCTGCCAAATGACTAAAATGTAAATGTAAAATGTAAATGTTTCTTGTTTTGTCATAGTTTAAGTTTGATTCATGCTATGTTTTCTCGTTCATTGTTTAGCATACACTGTTTGGTGTCTTTCCGCAAACCTTGCGTTCATGCTTTCTCTCTCTCCCTTGCTGCTGCTCACGCTTCCCTAATTGTTTCATTTTACTTTGTCTTTTTACTAATCTACTAATGTTAGATCAGGTAATACTAACATTCTAACCATGTGTTCATGTTTACCTTACATTTCTTGTGCATGTAATTTACTCATTATTAAGGCTAGGGCAGGATAGGTTTATTACTAATTACTAATTATCGCGTTAACTTGTCAATCCTCCACACCTGATTTCCATTCTCATGCTGCTCTCAAGCTAATTGTCTGCACCTGTCTACACCTGCATATACCTCAGTTCCATGTCATGTCTTTGTGAAATTGTTGCCTCCTGTTTGTCAGTGCAGTGGGTTGTCAAGCTATAGTCTACCCGTTACGATCCAAGCCCGTTTATTGACCAAAGATTATTGACTTCTGTTTTGTTGACCATTGCCTGCCTGTACCATGACTTTGCCTGCTGAATAAATTTACCCAGAACTGCACTAGCACTTATATTTTGAAGATAGAGCCTTAAAGCAATAGTTCACCAAACAATTATCAGCTGACTTTTATGTAAAAAATAGTCTAATGGCAAAATGAATTCACATTCAAAAGGATCTTTTCCATACATACATTTCTCCTTGCTCAATCACAAATTAATGGTAAAGATAGGGAAGCCTTTGGGCTGAAATTAACTGGTTCATATTTTTTCCATTGATTTTGATATTAAGACCTATTTAACTGCTTAACATTTTGAAATACATGTGTATATTTCATATTTAGATATGGAGATATATACTGACAAATGGAAATATACTATACTGATATTCCTCTATGACTGTCTATTATTTTAATTGTCATACCTTGAATGTGACAGTGATATATATATTTTTTCTTCTTTAGAGCATTAATTACTAGAAAGTAACAAGACACATAATTGGTACATTTTAAATACATATAGCAACACAATACTTACCTAATTGACTTTTAGAAATGAACTCCTGTGTTCCTCTGAAAATAATCTCTTTGGTTGTTGATTCAAAGAGAATATTTGCTTGAATCCTCAGCACTGCACAGTGGTACATGCTGTTTCAAGTAGACCACCATAGTTACAGTACTCATAGCAGGTATTGATGCATTGCCCCGGGGATTAATAAAGGCTGATCTTATCTCATCCTATCTTACCTTGCAGTGCTCATCACTGCTTTCCTCCAAGTCCTCTGACATGGTCACCTCCCATACCAGCCAGTAGTTCATCAGTCTGACTAACCCCTAGTTCACCTATGAGGAGGACGAGACAAACCATCCTGAACCTTCTCTATCATTGCCCCCTGGGATTAATAAAGGCTTATCTTATCTTATCTTCTCTTACCTGGCAGTTTCAGGACATCAGCCTTCTTTGCCTCCTTGACACAGCTGATCCTTGGAGCAACAGCTGGTTGAATGTGTCCCACTTCTTCCCATGCTTCAAGACAGAATGGTAACAGAAGTCACCACTGTACTGCTGCTTGAAGCCCACCTTGTCACCACAGACCCAAGTACACATGGACATTTCCATGTCCCTCCATGATTTCCAGGTACTCAGATGGTAGCAATATGGCATCCTTCTTCCTTATCTCCTGCTCCAAGTGACCAAATACACAGTTAGGGGGCAAGAAACATACAAGAATACACTAATACAAAGTGTATGTGATCTGCTCATCATTTTGACGGCGGAAGAGTTCATGCATCTTTTTCACATTCAAGTCAGCTGGAAGGTTTTCTACCAAGTGCACCAAGGCGAGCATAATGGCTGGCTCTGCAGTTACCTGATGTTTTAATGTGGTCTCTCACTCACGCATTGGCACCCCGTTCTTCATCCAATACCTGACAATGTTGCAGAGGCAAATCTTTATTAACACACTGTCCCCTCTTGTAAAGCTCTTGGTTAGAGCAGTGAGCAATTAGTGGATTGAATGAAAAATAATTGACTTATTTTTTAAATAATTGTTTTAAATGATTCCTCGTCTCACCATCACATGGGTTTACCACATTCCCAGGAAGAGGAAGTGGTGGGTTTCAAACATTTAAGCGCTGACCATCTGAGATTAACAAAAAAAAAACACCTGTACTGTAGCAAAAAAGGCTCCCAGAAACACACACACACACAGGCCCCATCGTACACACACACGCCTGTGACTCTCTCTCTCACACACACACACACACACATACACACACACACAGGCCCCATCGTACACACAGGCCTGTGACTCTCTCTTTCTCTCTCTCTCACACACACACAGGCCTCATCGTACACACACAGGCCTGTGACTCACTCACTCACTCACTCACTCACTCACACACTCACTCACTCACACTCACTCACTCACTCACACACTCACACACTCACACACTCACACACACACACACACACACACACACACACACACACACACACTTTACTGTACAATTATTATTATTATTTTTTTTTTTTTCTCCTTCCCTTTTTTTACAGTTTAGCTCAATTTTTTGAAGATGAGATGAAGAAGTTGTCTCACCTCTCCTATGTCTGTACAGACAGGGTGTTTTTTACCTTGAAGAATGTCTGAGTAAGTTGGATTGTCCAGCAGAGCGCAGTCCTCATATGAGCTGGTGGTGTGGAAGGCCCTTCGGTAGGAGCACAGTTCAGCTTGGCTGGGTCCTGCATTGTTGGGCTGCGGGGTGCTGGGTTGAGCACTCTTGGGTTGAGCTTGGCTGGGCTGGTCCTGCTAGCCTGGGTCTTATTGGGCTGGGCCCTGGTGGTTTGGGCTGGTTTGGTCGGGGTTCTGGTGGGATAAGTTCCACTGCGCCGGGCTCGGTTGGTCTGCTGGTGAGTGTGACGGACTCCACTGGGGTTGGTTTCCTGTTGTCTGTCGCCGGGTGTCGCCGGGTGTCGCTGTGTTACGTGTTAGGTGCACATGGTCATAGAGATGTTCCTCAGACAGAGATGGATGCTGGGCAATGCGAGTGTTTGGGATTTCTGAACAGTATGACCATATGTCTTGGTTGATCTTGTTGATCAAGTCTTTGGGGAAGTCTTTCCTGTGGAGGAGTGATGAGATTATGATGTTTGCAGTTGGGAATTGTTCATGGGCCTTCTCTGCCATAATCTTTATTGACTCACTGCTTCTCTCTTTGATCTCAGGTTGTTTGTTCCTGTATGGGTTATGATGTTTTGTGGGTCAAAAAGAGTGGAGGGGCAGAGAACTTTGTGAGCGGATTCTGTAGTGGGGCACCAAAATTTTGCTACTCTGTGGGTGGGAAACAGTTTCAAGGGGTCAAGGAACCGTCCATTAGAGTCCATGAGTAGGGCTGTTTTTGTGGCTGGCCGATCTTGTACAGCAGGTGAGGTAGTCTCTGTCGAGGGAGCAGTTGGCATTGGCAGGAGTGGAGTGGTCTCTGCGGTAGGTGTGGGTATGACTGGGGAGGTGGGCAGGGGTGAGGCTGCAGAGGTAGACTGGGGCGGGAGTGTGGCTGGCAATGCCAGTTGGGTTGGGGAAGCAGGTAGTAGAAGTCCTGTCATGTGTTTCTTCCTCCAATCAATTCAGCTGATTTCACTAATGAATTCTACTGCCTTGTTAGGGAATGTGCTATTTAGCACATTGGGACAAAAAAATGGGGAGGACTAATTTGTTAGTTAGTGCAGTATTTACCTTACCACTCAGAACAAATCTGCACTCTCACTAATTCCTATAGTTTATTTCACATGTAGCAACTGTTGATTCTAGAGCTCATAAACTTATACTTGATATATACTTGACACAGTATTTAAAATAGGCTATTGCCTGAAGCAATCGCACCAACGTTTACTCATAAACTAAACAATAAGATGCCGCTCCCACCAGAAGTTAACAATAAAGTCTGTTCAATGTTAGTTTTCCCCTGTGGTTTATTATAATGGTTTCTTCTTCACCATCCCAGACACTAAAGCACTTGGAAGTGAATTGGACCCAAGAAAACAACAAATAACTGTTCGGAACACCATGTTAGCTCACAAAGAAAGGTTCACTCTGTTATGCAGGCTGAGCCTACCCGGTTCATAGTCTCCCGTTAGCAATAGCTTCCCCACCATACTGTTACAGTAGATTACCATTACTATGTTAATATGTCAGTTAAAATGTATTGTGTATGTGATTTGTACCAAGTCTTTATGAAAATGAAAGACTTTAACGTACATACAGACACAAAGATCAAAGTTTGGAAGTATTTTTTATTTATTCGTCATGAAAGTTGCGTTGTTCAGAACATAGTGAGCTAACTGTATGCCAAATATAATCAGGCACACAGTGGATTGGGATTTTTCCAATTCCCCGCTTTAAATTCAAAATAGACCCAATGGAACCTATGGATTCAGAGACTTAAAAGAGTGGATCACCCAGATCCTACAGTCTGTTTACAGTGCGGTCTCTTATCTACTAAACTAGGGACAGGCTGGCAACCAACAACATATGACTGGGTTTGCGGAGGACACTTTCTTTTGGGTAAGTTAAGTAATAAAAGGTTTTTGTTGGGTTACTATATTGGTTGGCTAACTAGTGCCAAGTTAACCATATAGCTTGCTAGCTAACATTAGCTACAACGTTATGGGAGTGCTGACAGCTAACGTTAATGTTACATTAGGTAGCTAAACCACATCGAATAAATCATACACATTTTGTTCAGTTTTCACAAATTATTTTTATAAACCAACATTGACTTTGACCTTGATTAAATGAGATGGAGAACACTGCCTGCTATTCACATTCATCACTGTCAGTAGGCAGCAGAGCCATTAAGTTCTTTGCAGTTGTGACGTCAGGCTAATTTGTCGTTCTGTATAATTGTATGTTCTGTGTGTTGTGTGGCTTGCAGTTGCATTAAATCTTACATTATAGAGTCACTAACAGACAAGCTAATTATTCACTGTTCATTTTTATTGGCGCCTCATTTCCAAAAATAATTTTTAAAATAACAACCACTAGTCTGTTTAAAAGTAGGATGTGTTCTAATTTGGTGAGAAGTTGAACAACACTGTAAAAAGTTTGTAGGAGAGCGCAAAAAAAGTCTTACGAAAATGCTACAATTTTCAGTAATCTTAATTTAATAGAAACTATTAAGCTATTACTATTTTCAGGATTAATTTGAATAGCGTGTTTGCCTTACCAAAAGATTTTTCATGTATATTGATCCCAGAACGGCAAAACTACAAGACTGGTGATTTTCATGTTTTGAACTGTCATGCAAAACAACTGTTAACAATATTTAACAATAGATATACCACTGCCCGCCATGAGTTACTGCTTAAATATACTAGATGTTATTATTGAAGTTATTGGAGTTTTCTTTTTGGTTTATGATCATTTTTGTCTATGAGGTTATTGATCATATATTTTATCATGACAATGATAGCAACCTGGTCTCATGGTACGAATTTGCATGCCCTCAGTCAGAATTCCTAACATCACTAGGAATTAAATAAAATCACGAATAAAATCACGTGACTTTACAAGACTCCAGGAGGTATCAAAATAATATGAACGCTGCCATTTTTTTTTTTTATCACCAGGGAGTCAGTATACAGGTAAGCCATGGTCAATATTTAATTTCAAACGAACATTTGTATAAAAGCTTTTTCGGAATTGCGTTTTACTGCAATACGATTAATCATTCTCTAGCTTTTTCCTGACATTTAATATGACATATATCCCAATGTGTTTCTATTAGCTTAAACCAGCTGGTTTAAAGCCGGCTACCCAGCTGGACGGCTAGCCAGCTAGGTGCACTTGGATCACTGAGGCTACAGTATTCTGATTAATAATGCGTTTATCTCGTGAGCGCGTGTCATTTTCGGTTCTTTTGAAAAAAACTCGAGAGAACCGCGCATATCTGTCTATTTTAAGGAGAAAAACGGTGTCCGTGACTTCATTTCCCAGAGTCCAATGTAGTCTGTATGGGTATGTAGTCTCGTTGAACAACCAGGAATGTCCATTACTTCCGCAAACTGCAGTGGTTACCAGATGTATTGCAGTGTATTACGTCGCTGGTGCGAAAAAGCAAAACATTTTGAACAGTACTTTTGAATTATTTTCATTCCAATCCATACTTTCTGGTTTAGGTACTTAATGTACTGATGCCAAAATGCCGCAGAGTCAAACTTGGAAGCCTCCAATGATGATAAAGCCAATTGATGACACTCAACTGTTCCACTCGACTATCAGGACAAGAGGTCTGTCATTTTATTATTATTATTATTATTATTATTATTATTATTATTAATTAATTAATTAATTAATTTTCTCATAGTTTTCATAGTGTTACTGCAATTTTTAGTAGGCTATATGGTTTTATAGTCATTAACACTCATCAAGTTACGTTATTGATTGTAAACGGTGTTTACCTTTCTGAACAAGTTTGATGGCAGATTTACAAAGGGACGCAGCAACCGAACGATCAGCTTGTCACACATTGCATCATAATGGGTTCCTGCTAGGTTTCTAGACCTTTGTGACGCAAACCGTCTTATAGCATAAATGCAAACCTCAACCTGATCTAATTTTTTCTGACATTATTTCAAGGATTAACACCGTGACGGCAATGAACTATGTTCCCTTCAATTAACAGGGTAGTTTATCAGGGCGGTACTAACACCCCCATACAGATGGCGAGGAGTTTTGCTGCTTGCACAAAACTTCCAGTGCCTCCAGGGATCCAGCTTACGCTATCGAGGGCGAAAATTGGAGAAGCGGTAAATACTCAAGATTTTCGCTTTTATTGGAAGGAATAGCTTACTCCATATGCATATATAAACTGTGCCGTTATTTGAATCCGCATATGCACAAGACAATGATAGTTATTTTGTTCTCGACGGCTCATAGGGAAAATAACTAGGTTACGGGATTAATATTGGCGATTTCAAATCTTTAGGAGGGGGGTTTCTGATGTCTCCTGGCTAAGAGAGTAGGCCTATTCATTTAGACAAAAAATGTTTTTATCCGATTGAAGCACAGAATAACGAAATAATACTAAGAGTTCAATGAAGGACCTCAGTGGTCGAAACGTCACTACTGCCCACGGGTTTCATTGAATATGTACATTTTGAGAATATCGAATTGCTCCATTTATGTATGGCACCACCAATAAACTGTCCCCCATTTATTATATACTCAGTGAGCACTTTAATAGGTATTTATTGGCCTTTTTTTTTAGACTTCTACTGCTGTAGCTTATCCACTTAGAATTATGATGTGTTGTGTGTTTCAGAGATGCTCATCTCTGAAACACACAACACATCATAACCACTGTTGTAATGTGTGGTTATTTGAGTTACTGTCAAATTCCTGTCAGCTTTGATCAGGCAATTCTCCTCTGACATCTCTCATTAACAAGGCACAACTGCTGCTCACTGGATTTTTTTTGGTGTTTAGCACCATTCCTTGCAAACTCTAGAGACTAGTGTGCATGGAACCCCCAGGAGATCAGCAGTTTCTGAGATACTCAAACCACCCTGTCTGCCACCAACAATCATTCCACGGTCAAAGTCACTTAGATCACGTTCCCCATTCTGATGGTTAATGTGAACAGTAACTGAAGCTCCTGATCTGTAGCTACATTGTATTCATTGCACTGCTGCCACACGATTGGCTGATTAGACAATCAAATGAATATGTATTAAAGTAAGTAAAAATGTTCCTAATAAAGTGCTCACTGAGTATATTTAGGGGATATGAGTGCAACAAAAATGTTCAAAATTCATTTTCGACTGGCAGATGATTAACTATGTAAAAACTGAGGTTTTAATGTTTTCATTATTCAACTTGGCCCAAAGAACTGCTATATGATAAGCATATTTCAAATGAAATTCAGCAATGTTTAAGTGGGTCATTTTTAAAACACAGTCATGAGACCTGCCTAGACCTGCCCTGAGTACAAGGAGGTGTGACACATGATGGTCGGTGCAACGGTGCATGCGCAATATGAGAAAGACAGCTCCAGTCTCTCAGCTCCCATTGAACTCAATGGGGAAATTTCACTCTCTCAACTGTTAACTCCTAAATATGTTTTAATATACCTTGCATTTTAATGTTTGCAAAAATATGATGTTACAAAATAGATGTAGTACACACAGTCACATAATAGGCTGCACAGCATTTTAAAGTTCAAATTCATATTTTCTATGCAAACTCTTTAAATTGCCTGAAATTGAATCCCGCAGTCCTTGAGGTATTTCAGGGGAGGGAATGTTTCTTGAGAGAATATTGGCCTATGGGATTGGCCTAGGAACATAACTGGAAATTCCAACTTCAGAGAACATAAAAATTCAAGACTAAAAATGGATTCAAACATTAAAATGATGTTTTTTTTTCCGTCTTAGCTGAACAAGCCAGCCACAGATTTTCTTCAAACTGGTCCAAGTATGCGCATAAAACCCAGCTATAATTGCCTACATGATCCACATCTCCGTCATTACTACCAGAAGAAGGAGCTGAAGGACATGTTGAGAAAAGCCAACTTAATTACAAAGGACAATGAGGTAAGACGATAAAATGAGAATGGAACATAGATGATTGAATTCAGGAAGTGTGATTCAAAAAATGTTTTATCCACCTTAGATGGAGTGAGGTATCTTCAATCTTGGAAACCTCAAAAGCAACTGTTGTGACACATGCTAGACCATGATTAGTATTTTACTGAAAAGGTCATTTAAAAATATATTGCAGGTGATATGCTCTTTGAAAGACTACAACACATATGAAGAATATCTGAGAAGCCTAAAAATGGTTGCAGACAGAATCCTTGCAGAGGAACAGGTGATGTGAGGTTTTCTATTGCCATTTGAAGAGCTCTATACTCCAGTATTTCACACGGCTGCAAATCCAAACCCATATCACGTATAAACTGTAACCTATATCTGGGTTCTTGTTTTCTGCTATAGATGGATAGAATGAATGCATTCCTTGAGGCTCAAGGAAAAGGATTGATTTCAAAGGATGTGAATATTTCGGAAATTACAGACATATTCCTGAAGGAAAATGAAGATAATCTGCAAAAGCTTCTGCAAACAGAATTAGCCTGGTCAGAATAAACCTCGTTTGTACAGTCAGTAATTGAAGTTGCTGATTACTTTTTGCTTTATAATGGCTGGTGTAGGGGTTGATAGCTTAAAGCAAGAAAATACACTTCAAGTAACTGTAAAGCTGCATGTACAGTGACATTATTTTTTCAGAGGTGGGTACACATTAACAAATTATTTTTATAGTTTTTATTCACACTTATAGACATGAATATCTGTTTTTACATTGTGCAGGTACTTCTTGCCCAGTGCCGATACCACATTTTGCATGTGCCTTTGGAACTAAATATCTTGAAGATGAATTATTACATATATATTATGAATTGTATGTACTATTATATATACAGCCATTATAAAGCTAGCAGGCCATGAGTAGCTTCTGTAAATTCTAAAATATCATCACACAACTGAAACTGTACAACTGAAATAATATAACATTTATATTATTAAGGAGGAAAAACTTAATTATTCTGTTTGAAAATGTTTGTTGAAAAAAAAGACATTGCAGCAGGCTATTAGTAAACAGCATCTTTTAACATCCTGCATGACAGGTTATCCTAGTGCTTATTAATGTGTATTAAGGTGTATGTCTAAGAAATATGCTAAATAGCCGCACCCAAAATACAATGTGACCAATATTATCACATCTCCTTTTTTAAAAAGGAAAGACAGACAGAAGAAGCAAAGTAAGGAAGACTTTGTCACAGAACTGGTAAGAATAAATGAACTAGCTTTTTGCATGATAGCACAGAAGAAAGCATCTGACTGCATAACAGTTGAGCATATGGAACAATTTTGGGCCAAATGCAAAGATACCCCTTCCTGCAGCATGAATAGTCCTTCATAACCCCTTCATAAGCTGTACATAGCAGTTTTATAAATTACTTAAACATGACTATACACGTGTTATGTCCCCAGTGATGTTGAAAGTGACACCATGACATACCAAATGTCTCTTTGGTTATTGACCCAGTCATTTATAGTGCTTATGAAGGTGATATATAATGTATTTGAGTGGGTTTATAGGATAATGTTAGGTAAAACTCTCCATAGATAACTATAGATAGTTTTTCCACTGTCAAAATACTTACGGACAATCTTCTATTCATATACACTGCAGTCGGTAAGTTCTTTTGGCTCTAGACTCCAGCACAATGTTTAAACAATAATATGTGGTTAAAGTACAGACAGTCACCATTCATTTGAGTTATTTACATCCCATAAATTATGGAGACTATAAACAGGGATATAATTCCTACACGGATCACTCAATATTGAGTGATCCGTGTAGGAATTATATCCCTGTTTATAGTCCCCATAATTTATGGGACCAAAAGGAATTGGACTCTCAATTGGCTCATTCTAATCAATTGTTTTTCGCCAATTTTTTCCTTTCCTTGCTCCTGACCTGGAAATCTTTAAGGTCATTCCAACCCCTTACATATCCCTTCTAGGAGCTAGAAGTAAAAGTTAGCAACTCCCAACAAAACATCAGCGCATCCCTTGCAGTAGTTTTTTCTTTTTGAAAGCCTGACCTGTGGATCCACCTCTCCCCATCTGCCATATCTGCAGCTGATGTGTTTTCTCAATTTCCCCGTCTACTACTTTTTATTTCATATTTTCCAAGCTTCTCTTGATGGGTGGAGCTTGGGGCAATACAACGAGAAAAGAAAAGGAAAAAAAGGAGAAAAATCACTAGCCTAGAATCAAGACTAGATAGTGCAGGTATAAAAAAGCTTTCAGTAAGGAAACAATTTGAGTGCAACTAACTAATGAGAAACAGGTAACTGTCCAATTACGTTTAGTCAAAATGAGGGGATTATGTATAAAAAGGGATGTAATTCCTACACAGATCACTCGATATGGATGTAAATACCCTCAAATGTAAGGTGATATATTCACGGTTTGATTTCAGGATTTTCAATCCTGCATTATTTATGTGAAATAATGTTGTTATATTCAACTTTCCCAGAACCTGCTGAAGTGGAGGGCAGAGGATCGTGCTCGGCTGATGATGTATGAGAAGTACTATAGGCATAAGCAGAAAAAGGAGAGGAATCTGAGGGAGGTCCAAGAACAGAGGCACAAGAAGGTGTTCTTACAATGGCAACCATTTAGGGGGCCTTTTCAACATTGTGGCAAGTAGTTGTGCATGATAAGCCGATAATGATAACAGTTGGAATACGCACATTGTTGAAAGATGTCTATGCATGCATACAACCCTAACTGTCTCTGTTTGGGCACTAGCTAAACCAGCATTGAAGAGCAAAAAAAACAAAACAATTGGACTGTCTGATTACCAGCATTATCTTTCTCAGACAATTGTAGGTTAAACACAATTATAAACGCACTTCACTGAACATGCATAATTTACGCCTGGTAGTCTTTATGTTAATCCTTGCAGGAATTGGACCTGGCCCCTTCTCTGAGAGTGGGAGGATTAGTGAGCCTCAGGGCACCACGATGGCCACATCCTCCAGGAAAAGGGAGTTAGTGATTGTGGGGGGATTCAATTATTAGAGGTATAGATAGCATAGTATGTGCTCGCGAAAAGGAATCTAGCACGGTGTGTTGCCTGCCTGGTGCCCAGGTAGGAGATATCCTGGAGCGCACAGACCAGCTCCTGGCCAGAGCTGGGAGGGATCCAGTGGTCATTGTAGGGGTCCTCGCACGGGACTCCAAATTATGTAGGGTCCTCGCACGGGCCGCCAAATAACGCAGGGATTTTACTCTCTACGAAACCGGGGCGCCAGTTAAACGTTGTGTAGCAGTATAACTGCAAAAAGTAATCAGTCTCATAAAATTACTATTATCAGGAATATCTAACCACAAATTTAGTATTTTAATTAATAATTAAAATAACCAATACTAATGATTAAACATACCTGAAAAACCTGAAGGTTGGAAGTTCTTCGAAAGACTGCTTTAACTCGGCTCTCATGTCTATGCGATTCCAAAACGGACACCGGGGTTTAATAAAATATATTTATTAAACAAACATACAAACACATAACAGATAAACTAACGGGAAGTTAGTAAGGAAATTTAGTTTGGTATGTGTGTGTGCGTGTGTGTGGCTAGAGTTCTGGGTGTGGTAATGAGTTAGAGTTAGCTGTGAGAAGGGACTACTTGCGTAGTTTTACTCTATATATGCGCAAAAGACGGCGAATCAATTCACGTACATATATATGTAGCTAACCAAACACATTACAATGGTTGGATGGTAAATATTGAAACACAGATTCACAAAAACAGTTAAGACTAAACTAAACACTGGCTATGCCTGAATGTTTGTTTTCTTACTGAGTCCATACGCATTGCTGGATCCAAAAGACATGCTGTCCTTGTAGAAGCGGCGATGGTGCTGTGAATGGTGTCCGAGCGCGTTGTCGTCTGATCCGCTGGTCCTTTTCCAGGTGTAAAAGTTCGTTGCTGTTTCGTTGTTGGGCTTTATTGGGGTAAACTGATGTAGCGTTCCGCGTACAACAATTTCCACTCACTATAGGCCACGTAGTTATCGCGAGGTAACTGGGTGTGTCCGTAGGCCTGGTAGTGCGCTGTGCAGCATTCAGCCTCTGTCCGAGTCTCGGAGCAGATGAGCTGAAGCGACTGGCCAAAAGGGGTGCGTCGAAGAGAAGAAGCAGAAGAACAGAAGAAGCAGAAGAGAGATCCCAAGAACGTGTCTTGCTCTTATACGGGACCGTTTATTGCTCCCGCCATTACGGGATTGGCTGAACCAAGTTAGACGTCATTCGTGGTGGACGTCGCAGAATTTTCCTGTGGGAATGTGGAAGTTGTAGTCCCTACATCCCCCCTGTGGTCTCAGGATGCGGCTGAAGCCAGTGTTCCTCGAGAGCACAAAAGTCAGTTCACAGTCCACAGGTCAAGTACATTGGGTCAGTAACACAGTTCACAATTGACTGACAAACATCCAGGCATTTATCAACAATTAACTAAACTGGTCTAAAACACATGATACAAACAATGTGAAACACTAAGGTCGAACAGTGAATACATTGTCACAAAACATGAGAAACCTTGGTGAAAGGGTTAGTCGTTTTGTTAGTTCAGGTGTTTTGTTAGTTATTGGATGGTGTCCAGAAGGTGGAGCACCAACAGGAATGACCCAGTCATGAAAATGTTCAGATGATGTAGGGGTCTAGGATGGAGAGGCTGTAGCCTTTTTGGAAGTCTTGTTCAGACTGACCAATTGTTCTAGTCCCTACAGTCAGGTTGCTGATGAGGGTTGTCATCTGAAATATGTGGGGGCATTTTCAAATTAGGGCAGCTTTCTGTATCCAAGCTTAACCTTATGGCTGTGTCATCAGGAAGGAAATGGAGAGGTGGTCTCATTTCTAAATGATGTGGTAAGCTCACAAGTGGTCTTGTCTTGCTTGGGGAAGAGGTGGAGTAAGGCACACTGGGGTGTGGCAATATACTTGTAAAGATTACACTGTAGTTTCTACATGCAATACTTTACGATGGTTCAGTAGGTGTAGAAAGAAGCAATGAACGTTTACGAGTTATAACAGGTGTCGGATTTAACTCTACAGTACCTACTTACGATCTGCGTTTGCTGCTGCTACATGCAAATCTAAGTGGCTGCTATAAACTACCAGTTTATTTTGCCACCCCCCTTTGGTAGGAAAGGTGTGCAAAAGAAAGTGGTCAAAGCTTCAGCTGGGAGTCTGCCTGTGAAGAGACCACGGCTATAGATCAGTCTTATTCAACGTCTTTTGATGGAGGTTGAACAAGACCAGATAGCTCTTTGGAGTGGTTACTCAAGGCATACACACTACTGAACAAAGGTTAGAGGCTTTAGTTGTCCTCAGAGGAACTGAAGAAGCTCTCTTCAGACAAGGTATCTTCCCTATCAGAGTCATGCTGGTGACTCTGAGGCTTGGGCCTACCGGGTCGGTCTTCTCTCCAATTCCGGCTGGAATCAGAGTGTGAGAAGCGACCATGGTGGCTCTTAACCGGGAACTTACTCGCATGCCGTTGTTTTGAGCCATTAGATTTTAATGGGGCAACTGGGGAAGTGCCGGCAGGCTTGGTTGGAACAACGTGCTTAGCTGTTTCCAATACCTCGTTCCTGGGCACAATCCTTAAAGTGTCCCAGACCATTTGGGCTTCATTTCTTAATTCAAGGGCTGAGTGTTGGCCCCTTGAAAACAGTGAAACATGAGTTCGGACACAGGGGTGCAGGTTGTGCACAAAAAGGGATTTGAAGGCTTGATCTTCATCTAAGCCTGGTCCGTTTCTGCCCTGGAAAAAAGCATGTTTAAGATGTTGGTAAAAGTCTTTTGGTCGTTCTGTACGGCTATGTTTAACCTCCACAGATTTGATCATGGCTGTGGCCTGATCAAACCGTGGCAGGTACTCAGCTACCAATGCTTCACAAACCTTGGGATAGCTGGAACGAACCTGTGGTGGAAGTTGTTCCATAAATGTATGGATCTTTCTGGTTGAGGTTTTCCATACAAGTCGTACCTTTTCTCGATCGGTTGCCCTGGGCAGATCCGAGAGACAGTAGTCAACTTCCCTCAAGTAACTCTGAATGTTAAATTCGGAGTCCTTCGGGTCAAATATGTGGACATACTTCGCCATGGCCTCTAGCTCCTCAAAGCGAAGACCATGTGAAGTTGCACTAGTCTGCCTGTTTGGAGAAGGAGAGACTGAAATCACATTTGAATGTGAATGCGTTTCATGCAGAGCTCGACGTCCTCGGTTTGGTTTAGGGGGTGGAGCTACAAAACTGTCATTCTCACAATGGTTGGCAGAAGATGAATTGTCGCTGTCAGTGTACTGTACAGAGCTGTCACCTATCCTCTCCGTTATAAAGGGAAAGCTAGCGGGATTAGCGTTGCTTTTTGTGTGCCCAATTAATAACGTTAGATCTCCTCTACCGTGTCCACGGGAGGGTTCCCTGACCTCCTCATGAGAGGGGTGGGCATGGAAGGTGCAGTCCTGTACTTGCCTGACTGTTTCTCCCTTGCGGAGATGGACCACCGTTGGGATGGAGTCCCCCCTTTCCCTCTCCAGGGAAGAGGTGGGCAAACCATTGCATGGGTGGTCAACAGCACTGCAATCTGAGGAGACTGACGAGTCTCCATCAGAGCAAGCTGTGGAACCGGGATCTGACAAACCCGAATCAATTTGTGACCCCCCTTCCCCTGCCTTGTGGTGTAAGGAGGAAGCAGGAGAAGTTGGAGTTGGGCAAGCCTGAGAAAGCAGGCTTACAGAAGAGAGTGGATGTGGTAGCTTGTGGCATCCACTCTTCAACTGAAATAATTCCTCTCTGTAGGAACAAAGATCTGATTCGGCTGAATGCAGATCACGCAAGTATTGTACTGCTTTCTTGCCAACAGTTTGAAGCTCAAGTAAAACACTGGTGTGTTGTCCTCTGAGGTATGCCATCTCTGAGTCTAAGTTTTTGTTGCTCTGAAGAGCAAGACTAATCTGTCTGGCAAAATTCAAGACCAGACAACTTAGAATTGGGTCTTTTGAATGGTTGGGGGAGTGACCTTTCTCGTTGATTAATGAGAACATTTCTTTCCTACAATCAGTGAGGTTCATCTGATTCAGGAAAGCTATGTAGCCAGGTGCTAAACCTTGGGCTAAAAAGGAAAGGTACTCATCAATAGATATGGGTTCCATATCTCAAGCCAAATAAAGCTAAAAGCTAAAATCAGTAACTTAAGAGGGTACTCTTGAAGTTAACAATTTGACAAGGGCCTTGAGCTCCTAACAGTTGGCAATGAATTGTTTCCCAATATCACAATCCAACATACAAGTTGTGATGAAGGATAAAGAATTTAAAACGCTCTTTGAATATTCTCTATAACTATAGTACAAGGTAGCTATAGCATCACACAGGGACTCGAGTTGCACTAGCGGTACTGCAATGCAACAACAGCAAAATGAACAAACATATGGCGGATATTCAGACCGTAAAATAGGAACTGTGATGCTGATCACATTAATCCTAAATACCAGAATGTGATTGGTTGAAATTACAATTAAATTTGGATTTAAATGTAAAATTCAATTAATTATTAAAATTACTTTGACCAAGTAATTATAATTAATAATACAGTGCGGCTAATAATACTATTATTGATAATACTTATTATACCGGAAGGTAAATGCCAATCAACAAACTACCGTGTAAGATTACGAATGTAATGCCACAATGTTACACGAGGGGGCAGTATATTGAGAAAGCGGCTCATGCAGGCTTTCAAAAATGGTACAAGGGTGACATCTAGCGGTATTTTCAAAAGATTGCACTGGTGGCAATTTAGCTGAGAAAGAATGCCGAGAATTCGTTCTGGAGGCACGTGACATGAGCCAAAGCTCGTCTTTCTCACGCAGAGCTCCAAATTAGGAAGGGGAATTCGTTATGAAGTCACAAGACATGAAATTTGAGCCAAAGCTAGTCTTCCTCACATGGGGCACCAAAATATGTAGGGGTCCTCGCACGGGACTCCAAATTATGTAGGGTCCTCGCACGGGCCGCCAAATAACGCAGGGATTTTACTCTCTACGAAACCGGGGCGCCAGTTAAACGTTGTGTAGCAGTATAACTGCAAAAAGTAATCAGTCTCATAAAATTACTATTATCAGGAATATCTAACCACAAATTTAGTATTTTAATTAATAATTAAAATAACCAATACTAATGATTAAACATACCTGAAAAACCTGAAGGTTGGAAGTTCTTCGAAAGACTGCTTTAACTCGGCTCTCATGTCTATGCGATTCCAAAACGGACACCGGGGTTTAATAAAATATATTTATTAAACAAACATACAAACACATAACAGATAAACTAACGGGAAGTTAGTAAGGAAATTTAGTTTGGTATGTGTGTGTGCGTGTGTGTGGCTAGAGTTCTGGGTGTGGTAATGAGTTAGAGTTAGCTGTGAGAAGGGACTACTTGCGTAGTTTTACTCTATATATGCGCAAAAGACGGCGAATCAATTCACGTACATATATATGTAGCTAACCAAACACATTACAATGGTTGGATGGTAAATATTGAAACACAGATTCACAAAAACAGTTAAGACTAAACTAAACACTGGCTATGCCTGAATGTTTGTTTTCTTACTGAGTCCATACGCATTGCTGGATCCAAAAGACATGCTGTCCTTGTAGAAGCGGCGATGGTGCTGTGAATGGTGTCCGAGCGCGTTGTCGTCTGATCCGCTGGTCCTTTTCCAGGTGTAAAAGTTCGTTGCTGTTTCGTTGTTGGGCTTTATTGGGGTAAACTGATGTAGCGTTCCGCGTACAACAATTTCCACTCACTATAGGCCACGTAGTTATCGCGAGGTAACTGGGTGTGTCCGTAGGCCTGGTAGTGCGCTGTGCAGCATTCAGCCTCTGTCCGAGTCTCGGAGCAGATGAGCTGAAGCGACTGGCCAAAAGGGGTGCGTCGAAGAGAAGAAGCAGAAGAACAGAAGAAGCAGAAGAGAGATCCCAAGAACGTGTCTTGCTCTTATACGGGACCGTTTATTGCTCCCGCCATTACGGGATTGGCTGAACCAAGTTAGACGTCATTCGTGGTGGACGTCGCAGAATTTTCCTGTGGGAATGTGGAAGTTGTAGTCCCTACATCATGGTCCATGTCGGGACCAATGACATAGGTAAGGGCAGGTTTGAAGTTCTGCAGGACAAATTTGTGGAATTAGCAGAAAAGATTGGGAGCAGAAACTGCACGGTAGTCTTCTCTGGAATTCTACTTGTACCACGTGCAAGCGGAGGGAAGCAGCACTTTATCTGGAGGTTTAACACCTGGCTACGAAATCTTTGTAGGAGAGAGGGGTACACTGGGACACATTGGGATTCCTTTTGGGACGGGTGAGCTCTACAAGTGTGACGGGCTGCACCTGAACCGGAGGGGAACCTTGGGTCAGCGTATGCGTAGGGTAGCACCAAATTATTTAAACTAGGGATTTGGGGGGCAGGGAGGACAGAGAGTGAAATGGGAAGGGAGGTACAGACTGACCAGACGGAAATGGCAATGGCTACATGTAATGGTGAAAGCAATAACAAAATCATTTCAGGGCAAAAATCTAGTAATGGTGGCTTGGGACTGCGGGGAGTGTGGGAACAGGAAAGGATGTGTAGAACCAAATGAACCAACTGAAATGTCTGTTTAAATGCTAGAAGCATAAAAAAAAGTTTTTGGAACTTGAGGCAGTTATTATTAATGGGAGCTATGACATTGTTGGGATTACAGAGACATGGCTTGCGGATGAAGATAGGATTATTATAAAATAGAGGGGTATAAACTTATTAGGAAGAACAGATTTAGTAAGAGAGGTGGGGGTGTTGCTGTTTCTGTAAGCGGAAATCTTAGTGTGCAAGAGATTCCAGAAATTGACCAACACATGCCTAGTGTACTAGTGTAAATACAATGCTCTTTAAAAATATGAAAGAAGCTTGCCAGGGAGGTGAGACTATTATCATGGGAGACTTCAATTTTAACTAATATTAAAATATTAACTGGAATTTGGTGACCAGACAGGGAGGAATTTTTGGATGTTATAAATGACCTTTTTTTTGACACAGTATGTCAGTCAACCGACAAGAGGGCAATCGATTTTAGATCTGGTAATATGTAACGATTCAGACAGAATTTTCAGGATAGAGGTAATGGAACCACTTGGGACAAGTGACCATTCCACAACAAGTTTTGATGTATTTGGGTAAATTAAGAGGGGTTCCTCCAAAAGATTTTTCCATTTTCAATTGCAAACTTTAAAAAGATGTGATCAAATTTAGGTAATATAGATTGGGAGCAAGTTCTTGATTGCAGGACTGTGAATGAAAAGTGGAGGAGGTTCAAAGGGGTTATACTTGACGCACGTGTAAATTCATTGCTAAGGTGTAGAAATGTAAGTTGAGAAAACACTCTCCACAGTGGATGAATACAGCTATACGTAAGAGTTTGCAAAAAAATAATAATAAATTGTATCAGATGTATAAAAAGGACAGCACTGAGAGAGCTGAATATTGTAATATGCGTGCTAAGGTTAAAAAAGAACTAAGGTTAGCCAAAAGGCAATTTGAAAGGCAAATAGCAGATGATGCTAGATGTAATCCCGAATGCTTCTTTCAATACTGCAGTAGGAAAAGGAAAATTAAAGAGGAGGTCAAGTGCATTCAGAATAACAAAGGATAATTGCTGTAGAAGAATAAAGATATGGCTACTTTGTTGAGAGTTTTACCAGGGAGGAGGCTACTAGCAGTCTTAGCAGGCTACTAACAATGTCTTAGCCAGTATTATAGGGGATAAAGAAATATTGGATAAATTGTATAACCTAAAGACAAATAAGACAGCAGGCCCAGATGGCATATTCCCAAGGGTACTCAAAGAGTTAAGTGAGATCATATTTAAACCACTGGCAAGTCTTTTTAGACAGTCTTTAGAAACTGGAGAAATACCATGGAAACAAGGTAAAATAATACCAATATATAAGAAAGGGGACCGTACCGATCTAGGAAACTACAGGCCTGTCAGTCTAACTTGTATCACATGTAAAATACTGGAATCTATAATTCGGGACAAACTGGAACAGAATAACTTTCTAAGGGATAGCCAGCATGGTTTTTGTTCCAAAAAGCATTCGATAAGGTACCATATGACAAACTAATTATCAAAATGAGGATGGTAGGAATTGTAGGAGCCATTTCGAAGTGGGTTCGGAATTGGCTACGGGAAAGGACACAAAGAGTAGTAGTAGGAGGGGCCTCATCTGAGCAGGGTATTGTGGGAAGTGGAGTCCCACAGGAATCGGTGCTGGGGCCACTGCTCTTCCTCATTTAGATAAATTACCTGGACATGGGCATTGAAAGTAATTTAGTTACATTTGCAGATGATACAAAACTAGGAGGTTTAGCTAACAGTATAGTAATAGTATAGTATAGTACTAAAGTAATCCAGGAAGACTTGGGCAGAATCCAAAAGTGGGCGGATACCTGGCAAATGAAATTCAATACAACTAAATGTAAAGTTCTACACGTGGGAAATAAAAATATAAGGCAGGCGTACTTCATGGGGGGTACAAAATTGGATAGTGCTCAAGTGGAAAAAGACTTGGGGGTCATAGTTGACCAGAGCCTTTTGGGTTCTAGTCAATGTGCGGTAGCAGTAAAGAAGGCCAATAAGATGTTAGGATACATAGTCAGGAGTATTGATTATCAACCTGAAGAATCCCCTATAATTCAGGGTAGGAAAAGGCGAGCAGGAAAAGGGGTAGGAAAAGGCGAGCATTACTGGGCTGAATGGCCTGTTCTCGCCATTACATTATGTTATGTTATGTTATGTTAAGGGAGTGGAGCCACAAAGTGATGATTTAATGGCCTTCAAAGACTTGGTTTCATGCTCTCCATCTTGCCAAAACATGTTCTTTCTCCATACAAAATGTCTATCTTTACTTATTACATAAAGCATCCTTTAATTATTTCACAAATAAAAGAAAAATGTAGTAAATGTTTGGTTTACTCATGCTGTGTAAACAAGAATTCATTGGATCTCAATGCATGTTCTTCTCAGAAACAAGCCTTGTTTGAGCAGAAATGTGTCAACCTGCGCAGGAAGATGGAGGAGGAGATTAAAATGTTGGAGGAGACTCAGGAGATAAAGAAAGAGCACACCATCAATATCAATGCCATGCTGTACGATGTACCATTGTGCAGGCCACCAAAGGAAGAACAATTCCAACTGCCCAAGATTCCATTTTTGGAAAAGCATGTAAAATGGTCAGACCTTGCAAGAATATATGCACCAAAAACTAACAAAAACTACACGGTGAGTTAAACTAATTTCATTGCTCTGTTCTGTTGATGGGGTTCTTTTTAATAGTCTTAAGGTTTTAAACCTCAAGTCTATAACATCAGTAAGCAGATTTGACTTGTTTCCTTTTCAGAAACAAGCTGAGCAGAGCAACCAACAGAAAAGGAAGAAAAATGCTAAAATCCCTCAAGTTGTGACAGAGGAGAGCTCTGCCAAGCCCAAGGACCAAGAACCTGCACAGGAAGATGAGCAAAGTTTTCTGCCAAGGATACCATCTGTGGACCCACCTGTCCAGCAGTCTGTGCGGAAAATGAAATATTCACAAAGTAATGCTTTCCAAGGTAGAGGGGAGAAGCCATTATTAAAATGATACATACTTCCGTATGCATTATCCAGTTGAAATATTCCTATGTACTCCAGAATTAATGTTTGTGGTTTATGGAACCATGCTTTTGAATGGTAAATCAGGTTTTGCTGTGAAATTGTTTTGTCAATTTCTCCCACTTTTGAGCTAATATTCAAAGAAAAATGCACACATTCTCAGACACTCACAGGTCTCCATATCAATTTGCTGGTTGGGAAGCTGTTTGGAGCATTTCTTAGTTTTTTTACACACAGATTCACACTTTCATCACTGGCTTATTGAGACAAATAACAAAATATGGAAAATATTCATAGGTATGAAGTGAGGTATGTCATCACTATTAAGTGAGCTGGGAGGATGTTTTAAATTATTGTATATGCCTATTACATTTTGAAGAATTATGTTTTTGAAAGTGCATACAAACCAGGGCTGTAGTGGTAAATAAAGGTGGGTAAACCCTAGCTCATCTTAGCCGTTGCATCACAGCCGTTGCTGAGCCAGCATGAGAGAAAAATGTAGAAAATGTATTTCTTCACAACAAATTCTACATTATTACTTTGTTACCCTACACTGAACTGGCTTTTAAACTGTGTAATTGTTATCATATGCACCATGCCTACAGTGCCATAAGTATTTTGACAGTGACACATTTTTTGTTGTTTTCACTCTGTACTCCAGCAAGCAAACAGCAGGCGAACCATGCACTAGCCACTAACTTGTAATTCATTTTAACCCTGGTCTCTTTATGTAACGAACAATGGCTGCTTTTAAACAGAAAAGTAGCATATTCCTTCATTTTTCAAAATAAGTGATTCAGAGAATGAAAATCACAATTGAAATGCATCATCGCTTAACACAGACCTCCGAAATGGCTTGCAGGTGGATACGAGCATGAACCCGTGGTCAGGACCGCCAAACCAATTGCCTTCATCCACCGAACATTCAAACCAAATCTACCGTACTCACATTATGGCCTATGCTCGCAACACTGTCATGACTGGCTTAAAACGAGTGCCCAGTGAGAGGAGCAAAGAGGCGCAAAAAGGAACCAGGCTAGAGCATGCTAAATGGAAAGAGTAGCCTACCAACTCTTGGATACAATGTGTAAATGCTCTGGTAATGGTGCATGAACTATTTTTTTCATAAAGAGGTTGGTAAACTGTGTTTATGTGCATTTACCCACACTACACGCCTGCATATAACAACATCATTATACTATATGCATACTTAAATGGGTGTTACAGTGCTATTAAGAATGGTTCGGTGAGATGTTATTTGCCAGTTGGTCAGGGGGCAAAGAAGTGGACTTGTCTTTGGTGGAAAATCAAACAGACTGTTGAAGTAATGCATTTCAATAACAGCAATTTCCATCACTCAGCTACATTTCTCATGGCATCGCAGTGACAATAGCATGCAATTTGTACAGACTGAACTGAAATGATGGTGGAGCCAATCATGTGGTAGCAAATCAATGACTTAAGGGGGGGGGGGGGTCATTGACTTTTGTGGTCATTCTTTATGATCAGGTCTATGAATTGACATGTATTTGCTCCATGATATTTCCACATTAGCAAGCTATAGGATGAATTGGTGAACCATTATCCAGGCATGTGCACAGATGGGGCCTGCCCTTTTTCAATTGTTTTGGCTGGTGTTAATTGTATTTTATTTTTTATTTGTTTGTTAGTGAAATTCTATGAAATATAAAGAGGGAAATGTATAGTAGTATTCAATTTTTAAAAATACACGTTATCGATTTAAAAAGCTCTCTAACCCTCCCTTAACTGTGTAGTAGGCCAGTTGCCTTCGCACTGTAATTTCGCCATTACTAGCCTCTGTATGTGTGAGCAAGCAAGCTAGTCTAATTAGTGTTTTAATTAGCATTGAAACAACTTACAAATATGCAATTAATTTCTGAAGCAGGTAGTTACTTTTTTGCATAGTTTTGTTAGTTTAGTGATTAATCACCCCCTTTTCTTTTTCGTCAGTTTTCTAAAAATGCAATGTTTAAAAGTGTATTATTGTTTGGGCATGTCAGTGTGCTTTCCCTGTTAAAATAAACGTTTCAATCAACTTTGATTGGGAAATAAACAGCATAAACAGTGCTAGAAGAGGCAAATACACCTGTCTCTAATGAAAGGTAAAAATCAGTTTTTCAGCCACATTTTCAGAGTGTGTTTAAGTCATTCTTCTTCTTTCTTTCTTCGGCATTTATATAGCGCCTTTATCCAAAGCGCTGTACAATTGATGCTTCTCCATTCACCCATTCATACACACACTCACACACCGATGGCGATTGCCTGCCATGCAAGGCGCCGACCAGCTCATCAGGAGCATTTGGGGGTTAGGTGTTCGACACAGCCCGAGCGGGGGATCGAACCGGTAACCCTCCGACTGCCAGACGACTGCTCTTACTGCTTGAGCCATGTCGTATCGTACTCTGCGTATTTTCTTGCATATCAAGCATGTCAGAGTAGGACTGCTGATCTAGAATCTTTTCATTACTTATACTGAAAATTAAAACAGATCGAAGGTCAGCACAACTCTATGCTGACATTTTGGTCCAGGACTAAGCTTTTAACTTGTGTTTGGGATAAACATTCCTTTTTATTCTATTTAATTATTAAATTATTATTGCAGGTATTTTATGTTCTATTCTTCCTTTTTCTGGAACAAAGATTGAAAACTTAGGTCAATGTGATGTCTGTGTGAACTTCTGTAGAGCATGAACCATGCCACACTTAGGAAGTGTACATACTGGAAAGGTATGATCTAATGTGACTGAATTGGTCTAAACAACTAAACACTTACTGACTTGCATTACTACATTCAATCGGCCTTTCTTCATGGAATAATGCGTTTCAGTAGAATTTAAACTGGTCCCATGTTATGAATATAGTGTGTGATTATGGATGGCCGGCGGTGTGGCAACATCGGGTGGGAATAGTGAGTGCCTTTTTTTCTTGCTTGAGCCCCAAAAATGTCTATGCACTGCCCTGCCTAATGGCAAACGCATTAACTGACTTTTTTTATTCCAATATGACTTATGTTAATATGAATTAATAATGTACAAATATTTAACAGAGCTATAGCGATTGACTTCTCTGTAGTAGTTAGTTAACAACTACATTAGTTAATGTAGTCTACATTTCCTGAATCGTAAACTCCTTGACCAAAGTGTGCAGAGGGTGATATGTGGCCCTAATAAAGATCTGTGAAGCAAAATGTACACTAAGCAGTGTACCCTGATGTTCCTTAGTGTCCAAATCTATCAAAAATGGCTAAATTATGCATTGCTGTTAATCATAAAATATTTATATATTTTACTCCAAAAACTATTTTGATTCATGAAACTCACTTCAGCTTCATTTCCAAGCAGGAAAATGTTTTTGTAATTAGTGGTTATTTGCGTTACGGTCACCTTCCTGTCAGAACACTGAACCCAAGAGCGAGACCACAGAAAGTTAATGTTAAAGTCTTTATTAACTTCAGGACAGATCAGACTGGCAGGGGTCGATATCCAGCAAACAGTAGTGACAGAGATAAGGTAGTTTGAAAACAGTCCAGGCAAAGGGTCCGTAAACAAGCAAAAAGGTTCAGCAGGGGTAATCCAATACGGGTCGATGTCACAAGCAAAAGGTCAATAACACACGGGCAGTCCAAAGAAAAGGAGAATCCAAAATCAAAGACCGAATAGCCAAACAGAGTCCAAACACAGTGGGTCAAATCAAAAGAAATAGGTGAATCCAGAGACGGAGGTATAAAACAAAACGGGTCAAAACAGAAGTCAATCAGGTAATGCTGGAAAGTATGGGTTTGACACACAACAATCTTGCAGGGAACTAACAAAACAGACAGGTATATATAGGGAGATATCGAGCGGAAATAACAGGTCAGGTGTGCATGAAAACCAGGAAGTGAAAACAGGTGAAACGAATTAATGGGAATGAATGGGGATGTGGAAATGTGGAAAGCACCGAGGGTAACAATACATGGAAACATGGAAACGCTAACAACTTAGACAAAACTTAGAACATGAAAAACACAGAACCTGACACTTCCTGTCAGCTTTGACCATTCTCTTCGGATCTCATTGACAGTGTGTTTTTGCCCTGCTTCTCTCGGTTTTTGTTTTTTGCACCATTCTCCACAAACTCTAGAGACTGTTGTGTGATCAGCAGTTTCTGAGATACTCAAACCACCTTGTCTGGCATTCCACATTCAAAATCATCACATTTCTTCCCCATTCTGACATATAGTCTGAACAACAGCTGAACCTCTTGACCATGTCTAGATGCTTTTATGCATTTAGTTGTTGCCACATGATTGACTGATTAAATATTTGCAATAACAAGCTGGTGTACATTGAATAATGTAATATAATGTAAACAAAATGTGACACACTGTGTTAAACATACCTAAACATGTAATCATTAATTCTTGTAAGTTTACTGGACTCAAAAGTATGTCATTTTTTGTTGTAAGGGGATGTCAACACTTGATTTCATTATAAGTGGCATTAATTGTAACAAAGCATGCCACTATGAGCTGGACAGTCACTAGCTGTCCTGGGAAAACAATGGACTGTTACTTGGCCTACATTTGACAATTACAATGTAATGTGAGGTGTAAAATATGCAGGTTTTCCAATATGATACTCTAGTTTGGCTAAACTGGTTATTGTAGATTGATTTACAATTTAGAAAAGGAATACATATAAATATAATATCATCTGAATGACACCTACCTCAAAAAAATCCCATGGGTAGGTTTAGCATATTTATGTTTATGTTAACATATTTATGTTTCCATTTCCCTTGTAACTTCTTTTGACAGACCTCAGAGGGTGTGTTATAAAAATAATGACAATTTTCAGGCCAGACTTTGGCAGACACAAAATAGACAGGATCTTGTTTTTCCTCTTTTCTCCTTTTCTCTAACTCAAAGGCTGTAATCCATTTTCCCATCCCATAGTGTCTCATTTACATTTACATTTTACATTTTAGTCATTTGGCAGACGCTTTTAATCCAAAGCGACTTACAAGTGGATCACACCTGACAACACTGCCACTCCCGCTGCCCTCTCATCCTCCTTCTCCTTCTCGCACACTCCCCGGCCTTCCGGCCGTGGCGGTGGTACTGGTCTTTTAATTTCCCCCTCATGGAAATTCTCTGTTCTCCCCCTCTCTGACCTGTCCATATCCACTTTTGAATTCCATTCTGTTGCAGTATCCTACCCTACTAACCTTTTCATTGCAGTTATCTACCGTCCTCCAGGGCCCCTGGGAAACTTCCTTGATGAGCTAGACACCCTTCTCAGCTCCTTTCCTGAGGATGGCACCCCACTGATTCTCCTTGGAGACTTCAACATCCACCTAGAAGCCTCCCAAGTCTGCTGCCTTCCTACCGCTAATCCACTCCTTTGGCCTCTCCCTGCAACACTCTCCTCCAACCCACAAGGCGGGCCATGTCCTAGACCTTGTCTTTGTGAGGAACTGCTCATGCTCCGATTTCACGGTTACCCCTCTGCATACATCTGATCACCACTTCATCTCATTCTCCCTCCCTCTTCCTCCCCATCCTCCTCCCCCTCCTCCCACCCACACTTCCTCAGCCCGCCATAACCTCCGCTCCCTCTCACCCTCTTCCTTTGCCAGCACCGTCACCGCCTCACTCCCCCCTCTCGAATCCTTCTCCAAACTCCCTGCTGACTCTGCATCTGCCACCCTCCTTTCATCTCTCTCCTCCGCCTTTGACTCTCTCTGTCCCCCTGTCTCAAAGCCACCTCGCACATCCCCTCCCAGTCCTTGGATATCTGACACCCTCCGTACCTCCAGGGCCAGCCTCCGCGCAGCGGAGAGGAAGTGGGGGAAATCCAGAGACGCTTCAGACCTCATGACTTACCAGTCTCTCCTGGCGGCATTCTCTTCCGATGTCACTGCCGCCAAAGCAAAATACTATCAAACACAAATTCAGAACTCCGCTTCTAACCCCCTGAAACTTTTCTCCATTTTCTCCTCTCTCCTCAATGCACCGCCTCCTACTCCTCAGTCTTCCTTCGCTGCTGATGAATTTGCTGATTTCTTCGATGAGAAGGTCACAGTCATCCGCAGATCCTTTACAACCACCGCCCCCCTCACTGTGCCCTTCCCCCCCTCTAGGCCCATCCCTTCCTTTTCCACTTTCTCCCCCCTTACAGACTCTGATGTTTCTCAACTCCTGCTCTGCCACCACCCTACAACCTGTGCCCTTGACCCTATCCCCTCTTCTCTTCTCCAAACTATCACACCTGACATTCTCCCATTTGTCACCTCCCTTGTCAACTCCTCCCTGTCTTCCGGCTGTTTTCCGGCATCCTCCAAGAGGGCCCACATCACTCCGCTGCTAAAAAAGCCTACCCTGGATCCCTCCATCATCCAGAACTACCGCCCGGTATCTCTTCTTCCTTTCCTTTCTAAAACTATAGAACAAGCCGCTTCTACTCAACTTTCTTCCTTCTTTTCTAACAACAACCTGCTAGACCCCCATCAGTCTGGCTTCAGATCGGGCCACTCGACAGAGACTGCGCTCCTCTCCGTCAGTGAGTCACTCCATGCCGCACGAGCAGCCTCCCTCTCCTCTGTCCTCATTCTTCTAGATCTCTCTGCTGCCTTCGACACTGGCTGGTTCGGTATCGACACCTCGGCCCCTCGCCACAGGAGTTCCCCAGGGCTTAGTCCTTGGCCCGCTTCTTTTTTCTCTTTACACTCGCTCCCTTGGCCCTGTGATCACTGCACATGGGCTATCCTACCACTGCTATGCAGACGATACCCAACTCTTCGTCTCGTTCCCGCCGTCTGATACGCAGGTTTCAGCCCGTATCTCTGCTTGCCTGAGGGACATCCAGAGCTGGATGGACAACCACCTTCTAAAGCTCAACCCAGGTAAAACTGAAATGATATTCATCCCTGCTAATATCTCTCCCCATCTGGATCTCTCCATTTCCCTCGGGGATACCATACTCACGCCGTCACCCAGTGCAAGGAACCTCGGCGTGGTGATGGACAGCAGACTGTCCCTTTCCGAGAACATTGCGGCGGTGACCCGGTCTTGCAGGTTCTTCCTATACAACATACGGAGAATCCGCCCCTTTCTCACCCCCTACTCGACCCAGCTCCTGGTCCAAGCGATGGTTCTGTCCCGCCTGGACTACTGCAATTCCCTCTTGGCTGGCCTCCCAGCGTCCGCCATCAGACCCCTCCAACTCATCCAGAATGCAGCAGCTCGTCTGGTCTTCAACCTTCCCAAAACTCACACGTCACCCCCCTGCTTATTTCCCTCCACTGGCTGCCTGTCATGGCTCGCATCAAATTCAAAACATTGGTGCTAGCCTTCCAAGCAGTTAAAGGGTCTTCCCCAGCTTATCTGCAAAAAATCATCACACCCTACACCCCTGCCAGACCTCTTCGTTCAGCCTCCACAGGCCGCTTGGCACCTCCCCCTCTCAGAACCTCCACCTCACGCTCACGACTACTGTCTGTTCTGGCTCCACGGTGGTGGAACAAACTCCCCGTTGAGGTCAGAACTATAGAATCTCTCCCCACCTTCAAGCGCAAGCTGAAGACACACCTCTTCAAGCAGCACCTCTCCCCATCCCTCCCTACCTCCCTGTGAACCTTAATTGTTGTCTCTGTGACTTGCTTTGTGCATCGGTATTTTTAGTTGGCTAGGTAAGCAGTGTTTGGATAGTTAACTTTGGTCACTTTTGCTCTGTTTGTTTGTTTGTTTGTTAAAAAAAAAAAAAAAAAAGGCCCTTGTCCTTATCTTTGTTGTACAGGTAGCAGTTGAAATTGTACTTCCCTCTAGGGTCTTTCAGCGAACTTATCCCTGGTTATGGGTATGCACTTTGTTGTACGTCGCTCTGGATAAGAGCGTCTGCCAAATGCCAATAATGTAATGTAATGTAAAGTGCATAGGTTCTACCATGTCAAAGCATCACATCCAGAAACTAGCAAAATACACATGAAATGCTGTTCTAAACATAGTTGTCATCATAAGTGCATTTTTTTTTTTAGACAAGGATAGGGATATCAGAAAGGAGGGGTCAGGGAAATCAGGAGGGAGGACTAAGGTAGAGTTTGAAAAGGTGGGTTTTGAGTCTGCGTCGAAATAGGGGGAGGGATTCTGCTGTTCTGACAGTGGTAGGCAAGTCATTCCACCACAGAGGAACCAGAACGGAAAACAGGCGTGAACGTGCAGCTCGACCGCCAGGTGCACGTAGAGGGGGAACCATAAGGCGACCAGAGCTGGCAGACCGGAGTGGTCTAGCTGGGGAGTAGGGAGTGATCAGGGATTGTATGTAAGGTGGGGCAGTCCCCTTAGCAGCCTGAAATGCCAACACTAGGGCCTTGAAACGGATGCGTGCGGCAATAGGAAGCCAGTGGAGGCCAATGAGAAGCGGGGTGACATGAGCCGACCTGGGCTGACTGGTGATCAGGCGGGCTGCAGCATTCTGGACCAGCTGGAGGGGCTTGATGGCACACGCTGGGAGACCGGCTAGGAGGGAGTTGCAGTAATCCAGGCGGGAAATGACGAGCGCCTGGACTAGGAGCTGGGTGGCTTTCTCAGTCAGGAGATGACGGATACGGCGTATATTATACAGAAAGAACCTGCAGGTTCTGGCAGTGGAGGATACTTGTGGAGCCAGGGTGAGGCAGTTATCAAGAGTCAACCCCAAGATTCTTTGCCGTACGGGAGGAGGAAACTACAAAGTCCTCAACAGTCAATGAGAGGTCGATTGACGGAGAGGACTTAGCAGGGATGTAGAGAAGCTCAGTTTTGGCAAGGTTGAGCTTCAGGTGGTGGGAAGTCATCCACACAGAGATATCAGCCAAGCAGGCAGAGATCCGTGTGGTGACTTGGGTGTCGGGGGGGAAGGAAATGAAGAGTTGGGTGTCATCAGCGTAAGAATGATAAGAAAAGCCATGGGAAGAGATAACAGAACCAAGAGACATAGTGTATAGCGAGAAGAGGAGAGGCCCAAGAACTGAGCCCTGCGGGACTCCAGTTCGTAGGGGGTGAGGGTTGGAGACTGAGCCCCTCCAAGTCACCTGGTAGGAGCTACCAGAGAGGTAGGAGGAAAACCAGGCGAGTGCAGACCCTGTGACACCCATCCCAGACAGCGATGAGAGCAGAATCTCATGGTTGACTGTATTGAAGGTGGCCGACAAGTCGAGGAAGATGAGGACAGAGGAGAGGGATTTGGCTTTAGCAGAGTGGAGTGCCTCAGTGACCGCGAGCAGGGCGGTCTCAGTGGAGTGGCCACTCTTGAAGCCAGACTGGTTGGGGTCATGGAGATTGTTCTGGAGAAGATAAGTGGACAGTTGGGAGCAGACCGCCCGTTCCAGAGTTTTAGCGAGAAAGGGGAGAAGAGAGACAGGCTGGTAGTTGTTCAGGGCAGAGGGGTCAAGAGTAGGTTTTTTGAGCAGGGGAGTGACTCTGGCCCTCTTCAGGGAAGAGGGCATGGTGCCGGAAGAGAGGGAGGTGTTGATTAGAGAGGAGAATAAAGGGAGAATGTCATCAGATATAGATTGTAGGAGGGGAGAGGGGATGGGGTCAAGAGGACAGGTGGTTGGGCGGTGGGAAGTAAGGAGTTTCAGTGTGTCGGTGTCAGAGAGGGGAGAAAAGGAGGTTAGGGAGTTGGGGAGGGTAGGAGGGTCAGCAGGGGTGGAGGGTTGGGAGAAGGAATTGCGAATAGCATCGACCTTCTTTTCAAAGAAGGAGACAAAGTCATCAGGTGTGAGTGATGAGGGGGGTGGGGGGGGAGGTGGGGCCAGAAGAGAGGAGAAAGTTGAAAACAGTTTGCGGGGATTAGAGGCGGCCGCGTTAATTTTCGAGTGAAAGAAGGAAGATTTAGTTAGAGAGACAGAGGAATGGAAAGATAAGAGGGCATGGAAGGAAGCTATATCACTGGGGAGACAGGACCTTTTCCATTTTCTCTCCGCCGCCCGCAGTTCGGTTCGGACAGCTCGTAGAGCATCAGAAAGCCAAGGACTGGGGGGGGAGGCCCGAGCTAGTTCGGTGGTGAGGGGACACAGAGAGTCAAAGGAAGATGAGAGGGAGGACATGAGAGTAGTAGCCGCATCATCGGGAGACAGTCGAGAGAAAGACTCCACGGATGGTAGAGAGGAGAGGATTGTATATGAGAGGGTGGAGGAAGACAGGTGGCGTAGGTTCCGTCGACAGGTGACAGTGGATGGTGGGAGAGATGGATGGGTGTAAGAGGAGAGGAAGAGAGAAAGAGATGAAGGAGTGGTCAGATATATGGAGTGGTGTTACAGAGAGGTTGGTTGTTGTGCAGCTCCTTGTGAAGATGAGGTCAAGAAGGTTGCCTGCTTTGTGGGTGGGAGGGGAAAGAGTGAGGGTAAGGTCAAAAGAAGAGAGGAGGGAGAGAAAGGTAGACTGGGTGGACTCTGAGTTGAGGTTGAAGTCACCCAGGAGGACCAGGGAGGTGTCATTGACTGGTGAGGAGCTGAGGAGGATGTCCATCTGAGGAGGATGTCCATCTCAACAACAATATACAGTTTGCACGGCAAAGTAACAGAAACCGCATGAAATTCAAAAGAGGAGAAGAAGAGGGATGAGGAGAAGATACTAGATCTCCATGAGGATGAGATTAGGAGACCTGTGCCACCTCCTCTGCCAGAGGATCTGGGTGTGTGGGAAAAAGAGAAGGCAGAGGAAAGGGCAGCCGGGGTGGCCGTGTTCTCTGGTGAGAGCCACGTTTCAGTTAAAGCAAGAAAGTCAAGGTTGAGGTGGGAGGCATAGGCAGATATGAAGTCTGCTTTCTGGACGGCGGACTGGCAGTTCCAGAGGCCACCAGCCACACAGAGATCAATACCAGGGGATCTGGGAGGGAAGATGAGGTTAGAGATATTCTGCCCATGTTGGTGGGAGGCGAACCTCCTACCTGACTGGGACCTGGGGAGAGGAGAGAGGACAGGGATGGGAAGGAAACACATGGAGGGAACTAGGGAGGACAAGAGGAATACTACACAGTGGAATGAGGGCAGGCAGCAAAAACAAAATCAATCAGGTTCTCGGACAGCCTCGATGGAGACCCGTAGATAGACACCCCCAACTTTGTACACCTGCGACTTCGTACGCCGAGGCAAGTAGCCGAGGCTGCCGCACACAGCTGCCGCTGGTGCGCTACACAACTGCTTAAATAACACTGACGCTGAATACAGAAAATGCAACCAACCCACTGCAGAACACTAATGCACACTGAAGTGAGTTCAGGTGTGCCAGTAATTATACCCTGAGCAGGGTGCAAAGTATTGGCTCCGCCTACAACAAAAGCTGTGGCCTGCCAGCCAGTAAAACAATAGCCTAACTTAATAGCCTAGCTCACCAGAGAGAAACAAACACCTAACCCAGTTTCACTGAATCTAAATAAACACTACTTGTAATAGCTAACAAACAAACAAATACACAGCAGAACACTATAATGACAACGAAACTGAATTTAGAATCAGCAAGCAAACAAATAATACTTAACTAATCCAGGAGAAAATGCAACCAACCCACTGCAGAACACTAATGCACAAACTCAAAGGCCTTGACTCTTTTTGTAAACAGTTCCTTTAAGGAATTGAACCGTCATCACCTCATGACCATGCAAAGCTTAAGACACATCTCCTTAGTGTGAACAATGACGGTGACAGGCAAGGTTGGTGGTTTGAATCCTAGTGTAGCCACAATAAGATCCGCACAGCCATTGGGCCCTTGAGCAAGGCCCTTAACCCTGCATTGCTCCAGGGGAGGATTGTCTCCTGCTTGGTCTAATCAACTGTACGTCGCTCTGGATAATAGCGTCTGCCAAATGCCAATCATGTAATGCGCATGCACGCACGCACGCACGCACGCACAGAATGTATTATGTGGGTGTGGTCACGGGTTCCCCTGCTGAGTTCTTTATGACTGAGATGAGAGATTTGTCTTTGTTCCACTTGAGTTGGTTTGCCAGATATTTACTTGATTTGTTATTGTCTTCAAAACGGTCATGTCTAAGTTTTTGTATTAGGAACTGGGTCTTTTTTTTAATGATATTGTTTAGTTGAGAAGTGGTTGCCGCTAATTCGTTCTGTATTTCTTCTGTGGGATTACAAGCATACATGCCATTCAATTCTTTGAGTTTGTGCTGTTTTCAAGTTCAAGTTCTTTGAAACTTGAACTTGAAATTAGTGTGAAATTATTTTTCCTCGCAGCACTACTTTGGCAGTTTCTCAGAGTATTGAGGGTGGAATTTCTGGAGAATCGTTTATTTCCAAGAAGGACGCCCATTCTTTAGTGAAGAAGGTGTTGAAATCAGCATCTTTAAGCAGTGAGATATTGAAACGCCATCTGGTCATGGGTAGATTGAATTGCATAGTGTTTAGATTGAAGGACACAGGGGCATGGTCACTGATTATGATGGGGTGGATTTTAAAATCAGAAATATCAGATATGATTGAGTTACTTGTGAGGAAAAAGTCTATGCGAGAGAATGATTTATGAACTGGGGAGAAGTATGTGTATTCTCTGGATGATGTTTTGATTTTATTTTATTTTTATTTATTTATTTTAATCGCCAAGACCAAAATCACTCATGTACTGTTTCAGTGTTTTGGTGTTGTGCCAGTTTCTAGTATTACCTGTGTGGCTAGATCTATCTAAAGCAGGGCTGAAGTCGCCTCTGATTATTATTGTTGAATTTGAAATATTATTTAGTGAAGAGAAAAATGTATGAAAGAAAGTAGGATCATCAACATTGGGGCCATATATGTTTGCAATAGTGATACTGTTGCTATTAATGGAGGCATTGATGATAACATATCTTCCTTCAGGATCAGTAATTGTTGCATTATGGATTAATGGTATTCTTTTGTATATTAGAATAGACACGCCTCTTTTCTTGGAGTTGTAGGTAGATGAGAAAACCTGAATGAATTGTGAGGATTTTAACTTCTGAGGCTCAAAGTCTGTTAGGGGAGTTTCTTGTATGAGGCATATGAGGCATGCAATTCGGTGAGGTGATTTAGAATTTTAACTTTATTTGCCTGTGAACTAATCCCACGGATATTCCAGTTTATGAATTTGATTGACATTTTTTAGGAGGGTGATGGTCTGTTTTTCCGCACAAGAGGTTGAATGGGTTTCCCCATGTCCGTACATTTTCTTTCTTACTCCTAAAGAGCTGTGTGCGCATGTGTGTTTTAGAGAGAGTGAGAGTGAATGAAAGGAGAGAAAAGAAAAAAGAAAAAGAACAAAAGGAGAGAACAGTGGAGTATCCATAGTACAGATAACACCGAATGCTACCAGTAATGGAGTGGGCTAGGTACGTCTGGAGGTTATGATTTTAGGGTCATTGCAAACCTTAAAATATTTTAGAAAAGCCAGGGTGTGGTGTCGCAGTCTCGAAATAAATGTCCGTCTATGTACAGTTTGTCCACCACAAGGGAGACACGCTTGCCCTGATCTGTTTTTTTATATTGGCCACAGTATTTTGCGGCGCTCATTTATTTGCCGGGAGAACTGATCATTTAGACCGAACTTTGTGCCTCTTAGTTCTCGTCCTTTGCTTTTTACAAATTCCTTTTTTTTATGGTGTTCGAATTTAGCAACAATTGCTCGGGGACCGCGGTCTTTGCGTGCGCCGAGTCGGTGGACGCGGTGAAAAGTTATGTTGTTGATGATGTCCGGTTGGAGTTTAAGTTCTCGCTGCATGAAGTCTTTAATTAATGCTTCTGGATTGTCCGGTGTAGTTTCTGGAATCCCTGAGAATATTAAATTATCACGCATGCTTCTGCTTTGCATGTCGATGATGGTTTCTTTGATTGTTTTATTTTCTTTCAAGACATAATCCATTTGGCTAGAGAGAGTTTTTACCGTCGTTTGGAGTTCGCTGTTGTCATTTTGAAGCGTGGTGAGTGTACTCAAGGCTAGCACGCAGCTCCGTTATCTCTTGATGAAGTAAACCAAGGACATCTAGTTTTTTGTTAATAGAAGTGAGTACACTGACCTCGATTTCGGTGGAGATAAGATCATCTGTGCTGGAGAAGGAGTAAGCCTTCTTTCTCTTTGAAGGGTTGCTGGTTTCTGTTGGCAGGTGAGTGTTGTCTTCCATTTTATCCCGATAAAAGTACTAGTCAATTAATTTATCCAGGTCATCCACGTTGAAGATGTACGTTTTAATCCGATTCGGAAATAAGAGGTTTCTTGTCTTTTTCTTTTGGCGCATTCCAATTATTTAGGCAGTTATAGTCGTTTTGTTTTATCCGAAAGAGGATTGCTTGTTTGTCAAGCAGGAGAGCGCTGCCAAGTTGAATTTCCCTCCACAAGTTGCGTTCTCAGAGCTCACGCATGCTCAGACCTTAAATTAAATTTCATTTTGAATATATTTGGAAAAGGAAACCCCGCTGCATTAAAAGACTGCATATGATTAAGGAATTTAGAGATTGAGACCTGCAAGTGATGGATTTTGAATGAATTGGTAAAAATCTTTTCTATACAACAATAGTTTTTGCTGGATACCCAGAAAATTAAGGTATCCCAATGAAATTAGGCAACTTTTATATTCCAAACTTTCTCTCTACCTAATATGCTGTTATGGAAAAATAGATATATTTTGGTAAAAACATGTTTGTGTATAACAAAGACTGGATGAACAATGGTATTTGGTCAATTACACATTTAATAGAGAGTGATTTATAATATGAGAGTTTTGTTAATATACAGTGGGCTCCAGAATTATTGGCCCCTGAATGGCAATGCACAAAAAATACTTAAAAAAAATAAACAATATGATTACTGAGATAAATGTTGAACATGTGACTTGCTGAATACTGTACTTTATTTTATTTTATTTATTAATATTTCAATATAACCAACTAAATCATTTAAACATTCTTTTAATAGAAAAAAAGATTTCACCAAAATCAATGTTCTATAATTATTGACAACCCTGGTTTATTACTTGATGCATCCACCTCTGTCAAAGATAAAAGCATTCAAGTCTTTTCCTATAATGCTTGACAAGGAGGGATTCTAGACCATTCCTCTGTGCAGATCCTTGCAAGATCTGCATGTAAGAAAAATGCAGTGAACAGTTTTGATGTAATAGAAGAATATGGTATATCTCTAGCTATTATTATAATTATTACTTTGTGTACTTTGTATTTTATGTATTCGTATTTTGTGTCAGTTATTTGCTCAGGACAGATGAACCAAGCACAACCGGAAGTAAGCAGAATACATTTATTTAGCTCAGGGCAGATCAAACAGGCAGAGGTCAATTGCTGGCAGACAGACACAGCAGGGATAATCATAGAGGTGGTAGATATCACAAGCGAGAGTCCAAACACAGTAAGGCAGTCCGATAAGGAAATGGTACAGAGGATGATCCAGAAATCAATAACCAAATCAGAGTTTGGCAACAACAGATCAAAACCAAGACAGAAGGATACACGAAACAGGTTGAAGCACAGAACAGTCAGGAAACCACTGGAAGGAATAAAGTAAAGACATTAGAATCTGGTAAAGAACTGACAAAATGAAATTCCATCGTCAAACAAATGAAAATGTGAAATCCTCTTTTAGAAACCCTGAAAACAGGGGATGCTGCTGGTTCATCCAACTGAGGTTTCTGTATGCTGGTACATCCCATGGTCTGGTAATGAATTCTGCCAACTTATCCAAGCAGACTTTCAGGGAGGCTTATAATCAGCTGTAGGGTCGCCAAGTGAAGGATATGCTCACTTGACCTCATCTGATCATGTAGGAGTGATTCTTCTGTTCTCTCTGTGCATTCTCCTCTGAAAAGGCAGTGAAGCTCATCTGGCAGATTGCAGAGTGAAAATAATTGGCTGCTGGCAGGATATACTCTGGAGGAGACCATGCGTGTCTGTGCTCCCACATATGGAAATCTTTAAAATGACAAAAAATGCATTTAGTGGTATTGTGGCCCTTTTATCTGAATATGTATTCTTATATTTTCCAGCGGTCCTTTCAGGCTGGCACAAATCAGTAAAAAAGCCAAATTATGAATATTAATATGTTTAATACAAAAACTCCAATATGTACCTAGCGTGTTGATGACTTTTTTATGATTGTTTGTTTTGTGTTGTGATCTTCCCACTGGCTAGCGTGACGTACAATACATTTTTCTCTTGTAAAGTGTTTGTAGAGTTCCTACATTGTTCTGACTTTGATTCCATAGAGAGAAGCTGTGTCTTAACACATCAATCTACACAGCACAGACTTGATCTAAGTGGAAGCTACTAATACCAGTAACCCCCACCCCTATGCACACACACATACACACACAGACAAACACACAGTGCCATTCATATTAACAGCACAGTGATAAAATAAACATGGGATTTTCCCTGTAAGAAATGCACTTCATAGATAATATCAACTGAACAGATGGTATGATATTATTCAAACTGACTTTATAACCATGATAGCTGCACTCTCAAAACACTTTCTCACTCTCGTCTCTGTCAATAAGTCTCCCTTTGCAACACATAAATTCTGTATTTGTAACACAAAAGTAGTAACTGGCAGAAAATGCACTGAAGGTAACATGAAAGTAGTCACACAAAAAACATGTAATATGGAAATTAACACATCTTTTTTGAAGTGTGCGTTTCTAACAATGTTTTTCACAAAATGGCTAAAAACACATCTCGTTTTTTGGAGGCTCCTCAAATGTGGCATTTTATTTAGAAGAAAAAGATGAATAATAACAATAATAATATAATAAGATAAGAAAAGTCTCTTCCTGTTTTGTCATCTTCTCCTAACCATACTGCCTCATTGCTATGCAGATGACACACAGCTTTATCTCCCCCTGGAACCAAATGACCAATGCAATCTAAACATGGACTGCCTTGAGGAAATCAAGTGTTGGATGGCACAAAACTTCCTGCAGCTGCATGAAAGCAAGACTGAAGTTATCCTATTCGACCCGCCTGACTCCATAAAATTGATCTCCAACAGCCTAGACAACCTGTCCACTCTTGTCAAACCCTATGTTAGAAACCTTGGTGTGATATTCAACTCCGCCTTCAAGTTTGACGAGCAGGTAAATGCAGTAGTAAAAGCCTGTTTTTTCCAGCTTCATACTTTTGCAAAAATCAAGTCTTTTCTCTCTTTCAAAGATCTTGAGAAAGTCATCCATGCCTTCATATCCTCCCGTTTAGACTATTTTAATTCCCTGTATACTGGGATTAGTCAGTCATCCTTGTCCCGTCTGCAACTGGCCCAGAATGCTGCTGCCAGGCTCCTGACGGGTACTCGGAAGAGAGGCCATATTAGCCCAATTCTGGCCCCTCTCCACTGGCTTCCAGTGCGGTTTAGAATTGATTTTAAGTTTCTCCTGTTTGTTTTTAAAGCCCAGTATGGACAGGCCCCCTCCTATATCTCAGACCTCTTAACCCTTTATTCCACCTCCAGGTCCCTCAGGTTGTCTAACTTGATCTAAACTCAAGCTCTGGGGTGACCGCGCCTTTGCTGTTACAGCCCCTAGACTGTGGAATAGCATCCCCCTCTCTATCAGATCTGCCCCCTCCATTGATTCCTTCAAGTTCAGGCTTAAAAAAAGTCTTATCCAGAGCGACATACAACAAAGTGCATACCCATAACCAGATCTTTAGACAAAATGTAATATTAGACAAGGAGAAGCTGAGTTACAATTACAATTTAATTTATTTTATGAAAACAATATCAAACACCCATATCGATGGAGGCTGAGAGAGCCCAACTCACTGCAAATAGAGAAAACGCATTCACCAATTGTACAACATACGCTACACTGAGAAGTGCACTGTGATTTTATAAAACACATTCACCAAAGACACATACACTGCATTTAGAAATGCACTGCAAATTCAGAAAACATACACAAAAACAGAAACACTGCAAAATGCACTCTATACAATGGAAATGAGCCACAACACAATGGAAAATATTTCCGGATGACACGGGGGGTATATCCAGGTTTTACTTTATTTATCCAGCTAATTTACTAACCCTCCTTTGTGATCCGAAATAATATGTTGGTTTGTTACAGTCTTGGTGTTTATTTGGCAATGTTAGCTTGCCCAGGTGTTCTCTATTGGGTGTTCTCTAAAAAAACATTTCCGTTGTGCTATGGCTAATTTCTAGTGTTGTGTGAATTTGGCAGCATTTCTGTTTTATGTGTTTTTTTGAATTAGCAGCACATTTCTAAATGCAGCGTATGCATTAACAAATTGATGAATGTGTTTTCTCTATTTACAGTGCATTGGGCTCTCTCACCCCATGTACATGTCACATGGACCCTTACACTTAATAACTGGTTTCACTACCTTTAGCAGAAATAACTGCAACCACATACTTCCTACAATTTGATATCAGTCTTTCACATCGCTACTGAGGAATTTTAACCCACTCTTCTGCTTTAATAGGGTTTTTGAGCATGCACCTCAGTATGCCACGGCATCTGTATCGGATTCAAAACTTTGACTAGATACTTTGGGATAATGTCCATAGAATATTATCCGAAAAGTAATAATCCAGGTGCTTTTTTTTACAATTTAATTCTGTCATAAATCCCTTCTTTGCCCAGTCTGTTTCTTATTGTCATAGTCATGAACACTGACATCAGCTACAGGTCTTTGGATTCATTTTCACTTCATGAATGAACTGCACCATTGGAGGAATTTTGGTTGGAGTTTTTCTATCTCTTCTGGAATTTCCTTTACCCAGAAAGGGGGTTTGATTGAATTAATTTAATTAAAAAATATATTTTAAAATGTGTCTTGTGAATTTACCCAGGTTCCATATTACTTCCATTCCATGTCTAATATTACATTTTTGTTTAACCATTTGAGACCTTGTTGTTGAAATGATATATTCATGTGATTATTTTATTATTAATTGCTAATCCTATTATTAGTTGCTTATGCTGGAGTGATCCAGATCATACATAATTGTTAAAGTACCATAACTTGCTTTGTGCTAATGAATATTATTTTCTGTAGCTGTGAGTGGAGATGTCTCTCCCTGTCTGTACCATGGGCCTCCAAGGCCACGGCCATTAACTGTGTGTTCTGGATTATCTTGTCTTGTCTTTTGTTCTGCAGAACCAAAAACATAAGACCTCATGACGGAAGCTACCATGGGAATTATCTTCCTGGAAATAGGGAGTTAAAACAAGATGAGATAGATTTCTCAGACGCGCAGTTAATTGCACAGGCCCCTGCGTATACATCATGCTGGAATGTTTTGAGAACATGTATCTGCATAGACAGTACCTTGAAGGGGGGAGATATGAATAAACAATCTGTAGTAAGGAGAAGAGTGGATTGTCTTTGAATATTGATCATTGGGAATATTAATATTCAAAGGGGGCGTACATTTGTTGCACTCTGCACATACATATATCCAGACAATGGAGAAAAACCTTTTTTTCTTTGTTTTTGCATGTAACCCTATGCACATAGTAAAGATTGGATTTTATTTACTGTCTCTGTCTCTGAGTGTTTTCTTACAGGAATAAATTAAAATTCCCACCACAGACCTAGGCCGATTTGAATATTTTTTAATTTTTCTCAGTTTCATACAGATGCAACCTGTACCTATTGAAAAATGTCAAGTATAGACCTGGATTTGATATGTTGTAGTTGGTGAGCCCCATTATATGCAAAAATATATTTTTTCTCTTATTAAAAAATATGTTCGCTTGAGTATATCTTCAAAATCAAAGTATCAAAGTATCAGTTATATCGACCTACATTACAAGAATGGGTTGTATGGAGTAACCACATCATACAGCCATTCCTTTAAAATATATATAAATATCAGCACAGTACCTTGCAGAAATATGCTTCAAGAACTGAAAGGGTCAAATAAAAGTTATAAAAAATTAAACAAGCAATATATAACTATGTACAGCAATAATACATCATAAAACAAAAGTAAATAGGTATTTATAAATGCATAAATAAAATAATGTCATTTTTTTTCCATGAACTAAATGATTTAAAGCTACTGAAATAGATAACAAACTGTCTACAAAAGTAGGTACTGTATTGCCTCCAAAATAATGGGTATATTATAACGGTTATAAAGGTGAATATAGTAGCAGGGTATATAGATATTAATGTTTGTATTTTATTGCACAAATAATAAAAACAGGTAACCTAATATTATAAACTATTCACGTTAGTTTCATTTTCGTTTTCGTGTTTGCATGTCACGCTCAGTTGCATGGAAATAAACATACCCAGAAAGTGAGGAAATGTCAGCGTGATTTTCAAACAAAACCCCTCGTTTACTGTCAGGATTTTGGGAAATGTCTGTGTGATTTTCAAACAAAACCCCTCGTTTACTGTCCATCAATTTAACATAATTCAGATTGACAAGTCTTCCCTACATCACAAAAAAACAGAAAATGATCCTACGTTCAGAAATAAGAAAGTTATTCGAGGTTAGGGAGTGCCTTTTGACACAACCTATTCAGTGTGACAACTATGCAATAAGAGGGAATCAGGAAGGGGGGAAATATTCTTTCAGGACACTGTATACCCTTCTATGAAACTACAAATCTTTCTACATTCACAAATCTATGAGGCAAAAGAAGGATGCCAACAACTGATGCTGTTAAAACGGAACTTTATCATGATGCTGTATATAACCATTATCTTAAGAATTCTCATAATTCCATAAATCATTCATCATGGAATGACTGCACCAATATTTACTATCGCTCAGGCTGAGTGTAGGGAAGAATACATTTCTTGCTTCAGTGTTCTTATTCAACACAAAAACTATGTTTAAAGTGAGAGATAATGTCATAATGGTTGGCAAAACCTGAAAAAGACAGGAAATTCAACCTAAAAACTGTTTTAAAGAAGAGATAATGATTGGCAAAAGCCTAAAAAGACAGGAAATTCACAGAAGCACCGAGAACATTATCTTGACCTATGCACTGACAAGGCTTCCAACACACAATGCCTTAATATCCCCTATGGGTTCTGTAACTATGGTGGTCTACTTCAAACAACATGTACCACTGGGCAGGCTCAGGATTCAATCAAATATTCTCTTTGAATCAACAAACAAATAGATTATTTTCAGAGGAACAGAGTTGATTAATTTCTAGAAATCAATTAGGTAAGTATTTCCATAAGTACATTAAGTGTATGTACTTAAAATGTACCAATGATGTTGCTTTCTAGTAATTAATGCTCTGAGGAAGAAACAAATATCACCGTCACATTCAAGGTATGAGAAATGAAAATAATAGTAGTCATAAAGGAATATCAAAATCCATTTGTTTCAGTCAGTATATATACATACATATATATATATATTGTGGTGGCCCGATCAGGAATCGGTACACCACTGGAGTGGAACGGCCCGTGCGCCGGCGCCAAGCACTAGGAAAGGTCATTAACCACATGTATTTCCCCTGTTCGTATTTAACAGAGCCGCACCGGGGAGAGAGCCGGCGGGGAGAATCAGCACCATGGCCAGCGACACGGAGAAAAGACGCGTGAGGAATGCGAGCTAGAAATAATTTACATTTCTAATTGGACAGGCGCAGCCGGACTGACTCCAAGAGAGAGAGAGAGGCCGTACAAAAGACGGGGCGCAACCACAGAGCGGGGCTGAGTACGGAGGGAGACGGAGGCTAAGCCCAGTGAGTTGAGAAGCAGCCACTTGAAACGAGCAACGACACCACGGGGAAACCGCGGGTCTTCGGAGGCCCTGCAGAAAGGCGTGGGCGGAACGGACCACCCAGAACCAGCGACGGACCGGGATACCTAATTTTTGGCCGGTGTTTTTTTTTTTCATTTTTGCTGAGAAAGCAAGTTTTATTTTGGGACTTTGTGAAAGTGCCCTGAAGGCATGCCAGAACCTGATTAAAGATCATTTTGATGAACTACTCTTGCTCTCTCTGCCTCTCTCTCCCCACGGGGCGCCACAATATATATTATATATATATATATATATATATATATATATATATATATATATATATATATATAAAACCAAGCATTAATGATCAGTAATCTCAGTAATTTGTCATCTTTTCCCCTGATAACAGACATATGAAGCACCATATGGCATAGGCTACATTTCACTAATGTACAGAATTTTTTCTGAATTAGCATTTATGAGATGCAACTGACAATAGCCAAGAACATAAAACTGTAACAGTACACGGTGTTGAGATCAAAACCTAGCTCAAGGTATCTTTTTCAGCAGGGGTTGATATTGGCTTGCGAAGATGGACAGTGATCTAATGTCATACAAGCAACGAGAAAATGATACGGACCAGGTCTCGTTTGGTTGGATCCTATAGTGTATAGTTCAAAGTAGGGGTGTTAGAAAAAATCGATTCACCTCAATATCGCGATACTTCGTGCCGTGATTTTAAATCGATCCTCTAAAGTGCAATATCGATATTTTATTCATTTAAAAAAATTATAATAATAAATATATATCTATACATATTTTTTTTTTCTTCATAATATTTAATGTGGTACTGATGGCATTTCGGTTAGCCATTAGACTATGCTTTTTTAAGATCTCGCGAGCGCACAGGCCTCGTCGTGACTGTTTGAAACTCATGCGTTTCGCCATTTTGTTGCTGAAACTATGCTATGGCTGAAGCTCAGCAAATCAAACCGCCTCCCGCAGCATTCAAAGCTGACGTGTGGACTCATTTTGGGTTCCACGAGGAGAAAGAAGGCAGCAAAGAGGTTGACAAAAGCCATGCCATTTGCAAACTGTGCCATGCTAGAGTGAAATATTGTGGCAACACAACAAATCTACGAGCACACTTAGCCAGACACCATGCTGATGTCCGGCTAACGTTAACGCTAACGCGAAACGAGTGGATTCTTCCCAGCCAATGCTGGGTCAAGTTTACGCAGCAAGTTACCACCGACCTCAACTTGTGCGACCAAAATAACGCTGTCTATAATTCAGTTTATTTGCAAAGACCTCCGCCGTCTTAGTGTTGTGGAGAACGAGGGTTTCCGAAACATGATTACGACCCTGGAGCCACGGTACGCTATCCCCTCTCGACAATACATTACTGACATCGCATTGCCCAGGTTGTACACAGAAGTGAAGGCTGGGGTGCAGGGCTATCTCAGCTCAGCAGAGAGGATCGCGTTGACATGCGACAGCTGGACTTCGAGGGCTACGGAGTCGTATGTAACCATCACAGCACATCACATTACCGATGACCAGAAGCTGGACTCTCACGTCCTCCAAACGCGAGCAATGCCTGTAAACCACACGGGGGAAAATATTGCAGCAGTACTGAGGGAGGTGGTGATCGAATGGGGACTGGATTTAAAAGATCCCGTAGTTGTTACAGACAATGCTTCTAACATGACTGTCGCGGCACGAGTTGCAGAGATGACCCACATACAATGCTTTGCACACGGTTTGAATCTCGCATCGCAGAAGGCACTCAAATTGCCATCAGTAGCAGAAATACTGGGAAGAGTCAGACGCGTCACCACTTTTTTTTAGGCAGCACAGTTGCCAGCCACCAGCTTAAGCTAAAACAGGAGCTACTGCAGCTCCCCAAATATCGACTAACCACAGACGTCGTCACCAGGTGAAATAGTTCTTATGACATGCTGGCTAGGTTTTTGGAACAACAAACAGCTATCTGTGCTGCCCTTCTCTCATCCGAAGTCCGAAAGAGCACAAAAGACGTATTCACTTTGAGCGAGGCAGATGTCACCTGCGCGGAGGAGGTGGTGAAGGGGATGAAGCCCATGAAAGATGCCACCTTAGTGATGTCAGAGGAGAAGATGCCGACGTTGTCCCTCATCGCCCCGCTTCACGACAATCTTGTCAAGAGCACCGCAGAAATGGAAGACGACTCCACGACCGTGAAAGAGATCAAGCTTGCTATTGCACAAGATCTTGGAAAGAGGTACACGAATGAAAACGAGACACTCTACATGGCATCTGCCATTGACCCACGGTTCAAAGATCTACTGTTCCTGACTGAACAGAAGAAAACCGATACCTACTCCAGACTGACAGATGCTGTGACGGATGTCATAAAGAAGAAACGTAATGTAAGCCTCTAAATTATTTAATGCTTGTACCTTTGGGCTATATTTATGGATATGATTTATCAATAGGCTATGGGAAATTGCTTACTGAATTAACATTACACCAACTGCTTTTTTACTGTTAGTATTAAACCAGTAATCATTGTCGTGAGCCACGGACCCCTCGCCGAGCTCAGACCTCACGTTCCCACGAGCAGTACCTCACCACGAGGTGTCTCGGGGACGAACTCAAGTACTCCAAACGTTCTGGAGCCCTGGTAAGTTCTACTGAACTTCCAGCCCAGTCTCGAAGTGAAGGGTGTGATGCAAATCTGGTATACGATGTCCTGTATTCAATGTATTCCTCTAAAATAATCTTTATCCCATATGATTACAGTAAGATATACTTTATTATAATCAATCAAAAGAATAGAGTTATACAGATTACAGGATATATATCATCTTTCAGTTTGCTGATCACATGCAAGTTACATATACCCCTTTAGCTCTTTCTAATTTACCTTTCCACCATGATGTTAAAATTCAAGGTACACCCCTCAAATACCTATCATCCTCATCCCCATGGCTCCCCCTTCACGGAGATAAAAGCTACTGAACTTCCATTAATACAATGGGTACGAACACCCCTAAAGTCTACTACTTATTTATATCGTATATATTATCTTACTAAAAAATAAAAGACATAAAAATGAAAGGAAACTTATAACGTTGAGCTTCTATGTACTACTTTTCCTACTTTTACAAGTAATATAGATTATAATTACCACCCATGCCCTAAATATAGTCATCTCGTTTTCCACGGGATTTGATCCCTCCTCCTTGCTGTTGATGAGCTCTTTGAACAGCTGCATTGGTTTGGGAATCTGGGGCAGGATCAGGACTCAGACTTTCGAAAGACGTGACTTTGCACTTCGTACTTCTCCTGCCTGTTGTATGGGATGTGCACTGGTATGTCTTCGAACACGTCGGGGGTTTTGCAGTGCAGCCGCAGCATATGCCTCTCCTCACTGACACTGAGGTTAGGGGAGGAGGCTTCAGGTTCTTGCGTGGGTCCAGCAGGAAGGTGTTCTGTAGTGTGGAGGAATCCCGCATCCTGTCTGTTGGCCTCCAGATGCAGTTCACGGCTCCAAGCATGTAGTAAAAGCCCTTTAACTCTTTCACCAGCTTTTCTGTATGATGAGGGATGCGCATAAACACCTCTTCGACATCAGTCCCGCTGCCACAACTCTTGGGCTGAGTCCGCACCGCGTACGTCACTCCTCTCTCCATATCCATATCCTGGAGTGGCGCGCAGAGGGAGCGCGCCACTCCAGCTTGACTACAGCTGTCCTGCGTTGCTCTCTCTTCAACAGCCCGTAGATATCTTCTGAAGCAAAATTCTAAGATGCTATCCTAAGGTCTAAAAGCTTATTCCTTATATATCCTTTTTCCGTATAAAAGTGTACCTTTTTTTGATAAGAAATGTCCCCAATATATCGAGTGGGAAGACATTTATCTCTTATGCAACTTTTTAATGACCATATTCATCACTTCTGTTTGTCCCACTGTCATTTTCTCATACCTCAAAAGAAATTTCCCCAATACTTTATCTCATGTGCCCCTCCGGTTGGGAATTTCCACCATCTCAATATATGAGTGGAAAAACACTAGCTTTTTAGTATTCATCACTGGTGTCTGTTTCAATTTCATAGTCTCTCCTTGACTTCCTCCAGACCTTGACCTCATGCAAGCCAGAAGTTAGTGCCTGCCACCATCTCAATACACTCTTCAGGTGCCCCTTTTTGTGGCGCCTTAAGGGATCTACAAAAGAAATCCAGCTAATAGCTGAGTGTAATTCATCATTTAACTCCTCCACTGTTAGTCCTTTGAATCTATCCGATAAATTATTTGTGCTATAATCAGGAAGGCCCTTGAAGCCTCTTAATCTTCTTTCGGTATTGACATCCCTTCTGTTTTCCTTATCTCTCCTACATTTTTCCATCTCCTCATACTCTTTGATCTCCCAATTATCTTCATTGTTTTCCTCATCCTGTTGCTTTAACCAGGCCTTGTGCTCCTCCCCTGTAGGAGCAAGCCCACACGTGTCAACTAAGTATGTTATCACATCTACCGTCTCCTTGAACGCCAAACTCCCTGGGTCACCAATTTCCCGTTCAGCATGTTCAGCATCTTCCACAGTCATGCTAGAACACATTCTACGCATGGCCTCAGTCAGACCTTTAGCCTTGCTCTCTAAAACCCTAAATCTAAGTCCTCTGACTTCAGACTCCTCAGTGTCCATATATGGTTGTACATTTATCTTGTACCATATACTTCCCCTCTTACGGGCGTTCTTGCTACCACCTCAATGGCGTGTGCGAGGGGTTAACAATGCATTCCTTCCTAACCCATCCCCCGTCAATCTCTCATCAGGGGGGCCTAGGGCCGGGTCCTCGACATCATGCTATTGGCGAATTAATGTTGAGTCATGTTAGCAGTAACGTTAACGTTAGCACTCCTCCAAATATATTGCTCCAGTTTCTTCGGTCAGTGTAGTTCACATGTTGAAATTTTATGAATTACAACAGAGTTGTTGTATTGTTTTGCATTACATGTATAGGTCTAATTAAGTGGCCAGTGAGTGTGTGCAGCATATGTACAGAATAGAAATATGCATATACAGCAAATTTTGGAATTTACTTGGCTTTTAATACTAGTTTGATACTAATACTAGTTTTTCAGCAGGAAGCTGAGGTGGTGGACAGTGACAACCCAGTGCCAGTGGTGTGAGAGGAGGACCAGGATCACTCCCCCAACAGCAAGGATGGCACTGATGCAACCCCCCAGCCACCCCAGAAGAAACCAAGGAGCTTGTGTTTGTTGGTTAGCTTGCTTGGAGACACCTACGCTTCTACCGGTGATGAAGCTCCACAATCTGCAGGTGATGCTGCTGCAGCTGACATGAAGAAGTTCCAAGATGAAACCCCTTTGTCTCTCCCAGGAGATCCACTCAGTTGGTGGAGGGAGCATGAACATGTGTACCCTCATCTCTCCACAGTAGCAAAGTGTTTCCTGTGTATTCCTGGTACAAGTGTGTCCTCTGAGAGAGTGTTTTCCACCACAGGAGACATTGTTACAGCACAGAGAAGTGTCCTGAAAGCTGGGCATGTAGACCAGCTCGTCTTTCTCAACAGAAATCTCACGATCAAGAATTAAGCTTTAACATGCTACTGACAGAGTGTTTACTCTGTATTCTGTTTACATTGTTTTTAGGGATCCTGCAAACGTTTATTTAATTAAATGGTGCACTGCAAGTTTTCCTACAGGACATTATTTTATTGCACAAGTTGTCCTAAAGTATTTTATTTTAATAAGATTTTTTTATTTTATATAGACAGAGGACAGAAATGTTGACAAAAATATTTTAAAAATAAACAGTTTGTTTTTGCATCACTGTGTGTTTTACGGATTTTTCTGAAAGTAGGCCAGATTTTTTCTGATGGAAAATAGGGATGGAAAATCGCAATATATCGCCTTGCCTACAGTATCGCAATATATCGCAATATATTGTATCGTCACCCCTATATCGGGATACGTATCGTATCGCCAGCTTCATGCCAATACACAGCCCTAGTTCAAAGGCATACAAGATAGCAAAGTATGCCTTTGAACTACACACAAGCTAAATGACATGAAAAACACTGTCTGCTATTCACACTCCTGGATGTCAAGAGGCACCATTTTGGCTCCATATGGCTCTGGCAATGTTACATTACATTACATTATTGGCATTTGGCAGACACTCTTATCCAGAGCGACATACAGTTGATTAGCAGGGGACAATCCTCCCCTGGAGCAATGCAGGGTTAAGGGCCTTGCTCAAGGGCCCAACGGCTGTGCGGATCTTATTGTGGCTACACCAGGATTCGAACCACCGACCTTACGTATCCCAGTCATTTACCTTAACCACTACGCTACAGGCCGCCCCTGTATGTATAATCCGTATGTTACGTGAGGCGCGTGGCTCGCAGTTGCACAATGCCTCACATTATAGAGTCACTGGCTAACAGACAAGCTAACTTTTCATCATTAATTTTCAACAGGGCCTCGTTCTCAAAATATCAATTTTAACAACAACCGTAGCACATGAAAACACGATTTTAGGAAAAACACGAGTCTGTTTAAAAGTAGGACGTGTTCTAATGGGGTGAGAAACTGTAAAACGCTTTAAAGTTTGTAGAAGAGCGCAAAGATAACGTGTTTTGCATGCGAGTGTGGTTCAGACATTATCTAATTAAGGGGGGTTAGAAACAAAGCCAAGCACCATCAGGGAGGAAGCCAGAGTTATCAATGTTTACTGGTTTGCTTTGGTGACAATGACCATTTGATTTCCTTCCTCACATGCACATACAATTATGTACATTTGTCTGTTTCACCCAATTAAGCACAGGTACCTGCATTTTATTTCAGCTCAGATCTGGAGTATAAAAGCTTCTACCCACACAATACCATTTTGTAATTCCCCTGCCTTGCTTTTACCCAGTATGTTTCATACTGTAAAGAAGAGAATTCTGCTCTATTAATAATACTTCCTGGCCCCTGAGCATTGTTTGATTTAACAGGCCAGTTGGTATACAGTATGTGCTGTTAATGTGCCTCTGGTCGTTGGGCTATCATAAACTAAGAATGTGCAAGAAGGAACTGAACGGACAAAGGGCAGATCAATGTCGGAGACAGATGATCATGGAAGTGGACCGTCACCTAGCTCAGGTGTGTGGATTGCATGCAAATGAGTTTACAGGAGTGGACTGAGATAAGTGACACTCGACAAATTAATCAGACAGCAGATCTTTTGATGCTGATGTTTATTTGTACACATCATTGTGATTTGCCCTGTATCTGCTGCAATGAGCCATTATAATCTGTGAGAGATCCACCTCTTATCAGTAAAAGATCTCCAGCAGTATTGCGTGGTCTGTACTGCAGAAAAGTAGTGCCTATATGAAAAGTGCTTAAGGGCTCCTTCTATGGAACTGGGTGGAAAACTGATAATGATCTGTAACTGATGATTCCACAGGTACAGATAGGAATTCCAAATGGAGAGAAATTGTTTTTAAAAGCTTCTGTCAGGATGCCAGATCAGGATGGAAGGCAGTGTACATAATTGGGTTGGTGATTAACAGAATAACTATTAATTTCAACTCATGATAGTTATCACCATGAAGACATGTTGAGTAAATATGTATTAAAATTCTGTCTGCTCATGAATTTTCATAGGACAGACCATTGAAATAGCTATTTTATAAAGGACAACATAGAATGATGGATCTCACCAAACATAAAACTCTACATCATTTATTGTGATACAATGAGAAGAGTCAAAAGAGCAGGCAGGGGTCATGAATAAGAAATCCAGAAACAAAACAAAAACCAAAACAAAAACCAGGAGAGAATGCCACAAGGGCAAAGGCTCGGGAACAAGGGGGAAGGAGTTCAAGGGCTCAAAGGGCTAAACAGAGATATTTAGATGTGTATTGTGGTGGCCCAATCGGGGATCGGTACACCACTGGATTAAAACGGCCAGTACGCTGGCGCTGGGAGCTGGGGAAGATAATTAACCATGTCTATTTCCCGATCTCCTATTTAACAGAGCGGCACCTTGGAGAGTGTCCGGGAGGGGGGATCAGCACCAAGGCCAGCACCACCCAGTGTAGGCGAGTGTGGAATGCGACCACACGCCACTAATAAACTTCTAATTACACAGGCGCAGCTGAGCTGAGTTCAAGGGAAGGAGCGGCGCCCTACAAAAGGAAGCGCTCAAGAACAGAACGGGGCTCAGGATAGAGGAGGAGAGACGCGGAGCCAGTGCATGAATATTCAAAGCGCAAACCCCCTACTCAAGTGAACCGTGGAGGAATTTCGGAAGATGCTTCGCGGAAGACAAAAAAGCCTGGATTCACTTGAGCGTGTTGTTCTCAAAATACCCCAGCTAACCTCTCCCTCTCTAACTGTAGGCGGACTGACTGGCTAAGCGGAGAAGGAGGTGCTTTAACCAAGCCTCGTGCTCCTCCCCTGTAGGAGCCAGCCCACACGTGTCAACCAAGTATGTTATCACATCTATCGTCTCCTTGAATGCAAAACTCCCTGGGTCTCCAATTTTCCGTTCTGCGTGTTCAGCATCTTCCATGGTCATGCTAGAACACATTCTACGCATGGCCTCAGTCAGGCCTTTAGCCTTGCTCTCTAAAACCCTGAATCTAAGTCCTCTGACTTCAGACTCCTCAGTATCCATATACGGTTGTACATTTATCTTGAACCATATACTTCTCCTCTTACGGGAGCTTTTACTCCTACCCCATTGGCGTGTGCGAGGGGTTAACAATGCATTCCTGCCTAACCCATCTTCTGTCAATCTCTCATCAGGCGGGCCTAGGGCCGGGTCCTCGACAGAGGACTTCCAAGGCAAGGGAACCTTGAGGAGTGGATGGCCCCGCCAACAAGTCGGACCAACGCAACCATGTGGATTCCAGCTCCTTTTGTTTTTTCATTTTTGCTGTTCCTTATTTTTGGCCGCTTAGTCATTTTTCTGTTTTTTGAGAAAGGAATCAATTTTTTGTACTGGACTACTGAGACGTGCCCTGAATAGTAAAAAAATAAATAGAATTTTTTGTTCACTATTTCTCTCTCTCTCTCTCTCTACAAGGGTCGACGTGTTGTGTGTTCAAAGAGGCTCTTGTACGCTCTGTTGTACCATAGGCGCATACTCCATTGTGCAAAAGGGCAGGCACGTGCACAGATTGGGTCCTTGGGCTTGAGCCCCTTCCCCTTTGCCCTCAGAGTCAAAAAGTGCCATTTTTTTGGCTGGTGTTAATTGCATTTTATTTTTTATTCATTTCTTATTGAAATTCTATGAAATATAAAAAGGGAAATATATAGGAGTATCCACAAAAAAATACACCTTATCAATTCAAAAGTGCTCTCCAACCCCCGCTCCCCTTCCAAATGGTTTTGTCTCAATCAGTCAATCAACGTTGGAGCTTCCGACATACAACTTAATTGTTATGAAAAGCACTCCATCCCCAGCCCCAGTATGGTTACCATGAATGATATCACTCAGGTAGGCACTGTTCTAATTATGAAACCATGATTAAACCACGCTTACATACTTTATACATCCGTTAAACTATGAAGTAGGTCAGAAGGACTTGCCAGTTGTCACCTTCACGCTGTAATTTCGTCATTACTAGCCTTGGTACTTGCAAGCAAGCAAGCAAGCTTGTCTATTTATCATTAAAACGACATTATCTCCATCATGCACAACAAATATGCAATTAATTTCTGAAGCAGGTAGTTACGTTTGGCATAGTTTTGGTAGTTTAGTGATTAGTCACCCACTTTATAGCCAGTTTTCTAAAAATGTGGTGTTTAAAAGTGTATTATTGTTTGAGTATGTCACAGTGTGTTTTCCCTGTTAAGATAAAAGTTTAAATCAATCAATCAATTCTGATTGGGAAATAATCACCATAAACACTGCTAGAAGAGGCGAATACAATGAAAGCAAAATTAAAAGCAAAATACTTACCTCACTGACCCTGGATCAGCTTTTCAGCCATATGCATAGATGTAACGTGGGATCACATGTGTTTTTGAATATAATATAACACTGTGGTTTCTTTTCCTCTCAGTGCGATGTAGTGCAATAGTGCAGTAGTTGTACCTTATGCATGTTTATAAAATATATGCAGAGTGACAAAATGATACAGAACATGAAAACAGAGCTATGGTTTGACAAAATGTCAGCAGTTTATGTATCAAGCATGTCAGAGTCGGTCTACATCAAATATGTTGTTTTGTCATCAAATAATATGTTTCGGTAGAATTTAAACAGGTCCCATGTTATGAACATAGTGTGTGATTATGGATGGCGGTGGTGTGGCAACATCAGGGTGGGAATAATGTGTGTGAATGCCCTTTTTTTTTCTTGAGCCCCTGCCATATTGTGAACACCGTTTTGACTGTACATTTTATGGAAGTGGAGGTGCCGGCGGCTTAGCTCCTCATTCGGCAAGCCCATCAGACCTGGAAGAGGGCCTGAACTGCTCTATTAAAGAGCGTCTTGGAATGAGGAAGTTCGCCAACCACCCCCAGGGCCCTGCCCCCTGCTACACTGTCGGCCAGAAGGTCTGGCTGTCATCCAGAGACATTGCGTTCCCCTCCCCTCCACCAGCCCCAAGCCTACCCCCAGGTTCATTGGCCCCTTCACCATCACCCGTGTTCTCACCCCCTCTGCAATCAAACTGTTTTTGGTAGTAGACCACTTTAGATTTAGACGTTTAATACCTACCCACCCAGATAGATGCATGGTCAGGTGTTATTTTAAAAGCGAAAGGCAATGGACAAAAAAAGGACAATTATATCTCTCTGAAACTAGCAAAGACACTTGCATTTGTTACCACCATGTTGTGCAGATCAAAGATAGAGCCCTTCCATTGTAACTGGATGCTCTTCTCCTGTTCATATTGCACTTGAATGCCCTTCTGTGTTTTGCTGTTGTAATGTCCTCTATCTGTATTATAATGTAGTATTTTATTTGTTTTATTGTTGAACACCTGCTCAGGGACTGTAGATGAAAATCACTCAGTGAGCAATTTATTAGGTATTTTAGACTTTTTTTTTTTTTTACTTTTTGGTCTTCTACCACAGGTAGGGAAGGTCGAGGCGATCCGTGAATGGCCCTGCCCCCGCACCAAGAAGCAGGTCCGCACGTTTATAGTGCTCGCCAGCTATTACCGCCGTTTTGTTCCCCACTTCTCCCTAGCAGCACCATTGAAAGACCTGACGAAACAGAAAAGGTGTTGGCTGAAGGAAGGCTAGGGCTGAAGGACACCCTGTGCTCAGGACCAGTGCTGGTGACCCCCGACTTCAACAAGTCATTAGTGATGCAAACCGACGCATCAGAGACTGGGGTTGTGGTTGGAGAAATGTATTAACGTGCCGTGTACGATCTGTTTTGAAAGGAGAAATCTGCTGTGTGCCCACGCCCCTGATTGGATGAGAACCCACTTCATGCCCGACCCCTGCCTGTCTGACTACCCAAAGGAAAGCCCAGCCCTCGACTATATGTAAACCCGTCTCCATGTACCGACCCTTGGCTTCGGACAACGACGATTCTCTTGGATTACGGACTTACAGACGTTGACTCTTAACTCTACCTCCCACCAAACAGCAATAAACTTGCACTTCGATTTGAATTGTGCTGGCGTGGACATTGTATTTAGTCACGTGACTTTTGCTACCACCCAGGAGTTTGTCACACAGCTGACCTGTGGCTCTTCTCCTCCTCCTCTCCCATTATCAAGGCTTTTTTTTACTTGCAGAACTGCTGCTCACTGGATGTTTTTTGTTTTTCGCACCATTCTCTGCACACTCTTTAGTGTGAAAATCCCTGAAGATCAGCCAGCCATTTCTGAGATACTCAATCAACCCTGTCTGGCACCAACAATCATTCCACGGTCAAAGTCACATTTCTTCCCTATAATTTATTGCTGGAATTTATATTATAATTGTTTTAAAAATGAATGAATGAATGGATGAATACACCAACTGACAACAACTGTTATTTCAGCAAATCTAATCGTGGATTATGATGGAGAAATTAAGGAAAAAAAAGTTTTCTAGGACTAGAGTGCATTTTTTCCACTAGCCGTGTGTACTTGAAGACCTCCAGGGAACTTAAGTATTGTTTCTGTGTTTTTTGCGTGTGAACAGAAGGTTATAAGGAAACCTTGTTAGAAAAGTGAATTTTTTCCACTAGGCGTGTGTACTTGATAATCCCATTTTGGAATGGTATGGTATGTCAGCACCCCATTACGATCTGCTCTCTCCCCTTCAGAATGCGCTTCCAGCGACGTGGCCCTCCACGGCGACGGAACCCCACCAACCTCTGCTACCCCTCACTGACCCCCTGTGACAACTTCGTGGAAATTCTCTGCAATTTCCCTCACTGACCTATCCCTATCCATATTTGAATGCCACGCTGTCTCAATTACTCACCCTGTTAAACTTTATATTGTTGTTGTTTATCATCCTTCGGGTGCCCTGGGAAGTTTCCTTGATGAGCTTGACACTCTACTCAGCTCCTTCCCTGAGGATGGCACCCCACTTATCCTCCTGGGAGATTTCAACATCCACCTGGAAGCCTCCCAGTCTGCTGCCTTCTTACCACTACTTCACTCCTTTGACCTCTCTCTGCAGCACTCTCCCCCAACTCACAAGGCTGGAAACCTTCTTGACCTGATCTTTCTGAGGAACTGCTCCTCTTCTAACCCCACTGTTACCCCTTTACACAAGTCCGATCACCACTTCATTTCCTTCTCCATCCCCCTAGCTGCTCTACCTCCCTCCCCTTCTCTCACTCCCACTGTTTCTGTCCGACGTAACCTCCGTTCTCTATCACCCTCCTCCCTTGCCCCCAGAGTCACCTCTTCCCTCCCTCCTCTTGAAGCCTTCTCCGAACTACCCACTGATTCCGCATCTTCCGTGCTGCTTTCCTCTCTCTCCTCAGCCCTTTACTCTCTCTGTCCTCTTGTCTCCCGGCCTGCTCGATCCTCCCCTCCCAGCCCATGGGTTTCTGACCTTCTACGTTCCTCCAGTCCAAGCCTACGTGCAGCTGAGAGGAAGTGGAGGAAATCAAAAGACCCGTCGGACCTGTCTTCCTACCAGTCTCTCCTGGTGGAATTCTCCTCCGCTATCACCACTGCCAAAAGAAATCTCCTCAGCACACCTCCCCCACCATCTCAGTCCTCGCTCACTGCAACCTTCTCGTCAAAAAATACCGCAAAGTCATCAGCAGATATCCGCAGCACCTTCGCGACCACCACCACTTCTATGCCTGCCTCCATTTCTGTGTCTGCCCCCTGTTTCTCCTCTTTCACCTGAGCACCCTTACAGATGCTGATGTGTCTCACCTTCTGCTCTCCCACCGCCCTACTACTTGTGCCCTGGCCCCATCCCCTCAAACCTCTTTCAGGCAATCACGCCTGACATCCTCCCGTTTGTCACCTCCCTTGTTAACTCCTCTCTGTCCTCTGGCTGCTTTCCCTCATCATTCAAGAGGGCCTACATCACCCCGCTCCTAAAGAAACCCACTCCTGCATTCAAAACTATCATCCGGTATCTCTCCTTCCTTTTCTATCCAAATCCATTGAACGAGCCGCCTCCAACCAACTCTCTTCCTTCCTCTCTCAGAATAACCTGCTGGACCCCCACCAGTCCGGCTTCAGACCTGGCCACTCGACGGAGACTGCACTCCTCTCTGTCAACGAGTCCCTTCAGGCTGCACGAGCAACCTCTCTCTCCTCTGTCCTGATCCTTCTTGACCTCTCTGCGGCGTTCAACATGGTCAACCACTCCATCCTCTTAGCCTCCCTGGCATCTACAGGGATCTGTGGCACAGCCTTGGAGTGGATCCAATCTTATCTCTCTGGCCGGTCCTCCCAGGTGTCCCGGGCTGGAGGAGTGTCAACCCCTTGCCCCCTTGTTACAGGAGTCCCCCAGGGCTCAGTCCTCGGACCCCTCCTCTTCTCGATCTACACGAGATCCCTTGGCCCCGTTATCTCTGCTCATGGCATCTCCTATCATTGTTATGCCGATGACACCCAACTCTTTCTCTCCTTCCCTCCATCAGACACACAGGTCTCTACCAGTATCTCCGCCTGCCTGAGAGACATCCAGAGCTGGATGGGCAACCACCATCTAAAGCTCAACCCAGATAAGACGGAGGTGATCTTCATCCCTGCTTTAACCTCTCCCTTCTCTGATTTCTCCATCTCACTAGGGGATACCACAGTGACCTCATCCCCTAGTGCAAGATGGAGTGGTGATGGACAACATGCTATCCTTCTCCAAGAACATTGCTATGGTGACCCAGGCGTGCAGGTTCTTCCTGTACAACATCCGGAGAATCCGACCCTTTCTCACCACCTACTCCACTCAGCTCCTTATTCAAGCAATGGTCCTGTCCCGCCTGGACTATTGCAATTCTCTGCTGGCTGGCCTTCCAGCATCTGCCATCAGACCCCTACAACTGATCCAGAATGCTGCAGCCCGTCTGGTATTCAATGTTCCCCGGCATTCACATGTCACCCCCCGGCTCAGCAACCTCTACTGGCTGCCTGTTATGGCTTGCATCAAATTTAAAACTTTGGTGCTCGCATACCAGGCAGTTAAAGGATCAGCCCCTGTGTATATTCAATCCCTTATCAAGATCTATACACCAACAAGACCCCCTCCGTTCTGCCACTTCGTGCCATCTGGCGCCTCCCCCTCGCCACACCTGCACTTCACGCTCACGACTGCTGTCTGTCCTGGTCCCACGGTGGTGGAATGACCTCCCGGTGAATGTCAGAACGGCAGAGTCTCTGACCTCCTTCAAGCGCAGACTGAAGACCCATCTCTTCAGGCTACACCTTTCCCTCCCCAACTCACAATCACTGTGATTAGCCTTAGACCGTAATGGCACTTATGTATAGATATTGTTACTTGTATCGGTATTGTTGTTTTTATTGGCTGTTGTTGTATTCTAGCTGCCAACTGTGGTATGCTAGTTTGAAAGTTGATTGTACTCTTCAAGGGTTCTGAATTTCTGTATGTTTACACTAGGACTCGGAACTGTACTGTCCTCTCAGGTCTACTTTTGCACTTGTTCTTGTGATTGATTTACACTTTGTTGTACGTCGCTCTGGATAAGAGCGTCTGCTAAATGCCATGTAATGTAATGTCATGTAATGTAACACCTGGTTGAAGGATATTGTCAGTTCCATTCTTCCAAACTGTGTGGTTGCATGGATTGATCTTGTACTTCAATACATCTGGAGAATTCAGCAGCAGCTTTTTGCCAATCTCTCACTTCACTCCTGTATCCTAGCAGTGTGCAAATTCACTGAAAGTAATGGAATAGTGGGCACTTACCACTAGCAACAACCTGAAGAACTTCTTGTTTCTTCTTCAATATTATAACTGTTTCGCTGCTGGTACTTTGAATCTCGTTTCAGGAAAGAAAGAGTCGTTACTCGAAATTTGAGGGTGTAAGACAAGTTCAGCTCTTTATTCGTGGTTCCAGGTAGTGTGTACGTTCTCTTGAGCTTTCATCAATCTTACACACCAATATTAAAACATGGCACAGTTTAAGTACAATTTCTAAACAAAGGGGGATCTAGCCAGGAGGAAGTCTTCATACATGTGATAATTCAATCCTTTCTTGGTTTCTATTCCTGGCTAGATCAATGATTCTTTACACATTATAATTTCTATTCACCTGGGGTTGCTTTCCAATGGCTCTCGGCTCCTAAGTTTTGGGGGAGAGCTTGCATTTGAAAGGTTACTTAACACCCAGACAGAGACAGGATAAGGAGTGGAGACATACAGGTTTTACTATTGAGTCTGTGAATGAATATATTACTAAAGAAAACACCAAAATCTAACAAACCTTTAGTTCTCATTTTGCCAATATCATAGGCATAAATTAAGGACAGACATTGATCAACCTGTGCCAAGCCTTGAAAGAATTTGGTTTTTATTTCAAAATTCATCTCCTATACAGCATATCAATTTCTCAACCTTAACTTTAGCATAATTTATGACTGGAGTAGTCACTCCTATTAATTTTGAATAAAGGACACAAAATCTGTTTTTAATTATATTTTCACTGGCACATGATTTTTTTTTCCGAAAGTGCCGACATGATAAGAAAATAAAAGAGAGTGAGATGGAGGGGTCAGTTAGGAGTATGGAGGAAAAGCAAGAGTGAAAAGTGAGTTTTGAGCTTGGATTGTAGGGGAAAAGATCTCCCTCCTAAAAGCATGATAAACAAGCATGATCATAAGTCAAAATCACACTCAACCTTGATGAGCAGGCTGGTTCCTCCAAAACTCTCGATGATGTATGCTAAAAGTGTATTCATATTAAAGTATGATATGTACCCTGTATAGTTTCAAACTGATTAACTGCTAAATTGTGCTAGAATTACACAGCAGCCAGCTGGGGGGGGAGGCGTCTCGAACTGTCAAGGACACAGGCAAAGCGAGATATGCCTTTACAGCTGATTTCTCCGGGACTCTCGATGTTTTATGCCAGAAGTGTATTTATATGCAAGTGACTTATAATCAATATGTCCCATGTACGCTGCTTGTTATCAAATCAAATGAACCTAGAACATTAATTATAGCTGAGCTTATGAAAACGCAAGAAACCACAGTGAAAACTGTTGAAATGAGAGCAAAGAATGCAAAGAATGCAACGTACATTTACTCCCTTAGAAGAGAATAATTAATCAAATGTTTAGTATATCTGTATATTAGAAAAGTATATTAGAAGTGAATATTAATCAAATGTTTAGTATGTCTGTATATTTTCAATGATTTACTGCTCATAAGACCGTGACAGAAAAGTGACCCATATATGAAAAGATACAGAGTGACGTGTATGGATGACGTGTGTGTTAGAGGGGGGGCATCCAGAACTTTATGAGGTCTGGTAGTTTTCCACTCTGCCAAGAGCAGGTGTGGGGTGAAGTGAGGACGGGCGGAGTCCTGAACTTTGTTCGTAGTTGGAAGAACGCCCTGAACTTTGTACAGAGCTGGCAGAGCATAAGGACCTGTGGCAATTTGCCACAATGACGTTGTTGGAGGAGCTTTGGGAGGAGTTACGATAAGAACAGTGTGGGTGATTTGCCAGAATGAGGTTTGAGGAGGAGTTGTAGGTGGAGTAACAGTGTATAAAATGGGTGTAAAAATGACAGTCGGGGTTTAGTTTCGCCAGAACTGATCCGGCTTTATGCACGTGTGCTAATAAAGTCTGATTTTCCTGAAGAACTTGCTGCCGTGGTGTCGTCTTTTCCCTCATGAAGATGTTTTTCGACAAATTGAAGATTTGGACTCTGTCATTTCCTAGACCGACAGGATTTGAAGGTGGACAGTGAGGTGATTTTCCGTAGTGCAAGTGGGAGGGAGTTCCAGAGTTTGGGGCCAGCTACACTAAACGCCCTGTCATTAACCTCAGAACCTCAGAATGAGTGCTCAAAAATAAGAGTCCTTAGAATATCACACCTAACGTCTCAGGCTTTTTGAGAGTAAGCCTTTAATCTGAATGTGAGTCATAATAGCTTAAAAGTGTAAGCTATTAATAATAATAATAATAATTAGAAGAGTGAAGAAGAATAGGTGGAAAAGGAAGCACAGTAGTCTGCAAACACCTGGTCAAAAAGCCTTTTACAATTAATATCTAAGTGAACAGAAGCGAACTTCAGCTCAAAATGTTAAACATGACACATTTCTTCTCATTTTAAAGAAAGATTTATTTACATTTTTTACAGGTTCAAAATAATTCAATAGGAAAAAGGTCCTTTGGGAAAAAGTTTGGGAATCCTGTCACCCTTGGGCAACTATAACAGCTTGTAAACACATCCTGTAGCCAGCTAAGAGTCTTTCGATTCTCACTTTTTGAATTTTACCCCATTATTCCGAGCAGAACACCTCCAAATTTCAATTTGTGATTAGGTGACTACGTTACATCTTGCTCACAGAGAAAATAATGAGCTGTCAGTGCAGAGAGCGGGAGTAGGTGCTTTCCTCTCTCCCAAGAGAGCACATAATTAATATTGCATTGATACATGAAGCTAGCGTGTGACAATGCAGTTGGCAGTGGACATTATTAGAATTCTACTAATTTTATAATTACAGATACCATTGTATATATATTTTTAAAGATATAATGATGTTTTACAGAGTAGCCGGCCAGCAATATGCGAGTAGTTGGCCATTAAGCCGGCAGCCGGCGTTGGGGAACACTCTGTGAGCATTTCTCACCAGGTCTCAGCCATTCTATCTGAAGTCTTTCTTGCTAGGGCTGGGACCGGTGACATTTCCTTTTGCATTTATTCCTTTCTTCGGGATGCAATTATCAATCACTATGGTAACAGGATATACCACTTGAAAGCGGTAAAATGCACAGTTCTATCGCTTCAACCTATTTTAAGATGCCATTGCTTTAGCGACAACATTTCCATATTTTGTAACCTGTGGGTGGTAAAAACAAATGTGACTTACCTACAAGAAATACGGTAATGTCAGAGTTCTTTTCAGGGGTCAAGTGGACCAAATGCATAATAGTTTCTTATTCTAAAAATGTGCTAACTCAGAAACATCGATAGAATGTCCATTGTTTACTTCAAATTTCTCTGGAGGAATTAAAATAGTCCATTTTGCCGTTGTATGCTTCTATAAAAGTACTTATACATAGAAATGCTATTATCGATGTTTAGGATTAAAGAATTGGGTGTCAAAAAAGGGGGCAATACTTAAGGGGTAAAAAAAAAAGGGGGGGGTGAGTAATTGCCTCCTTAAACAGGTTGCACCAGCTTTAGCAGTAATAACCAAGCACTTTCTAGAATTTGATATCAGTCTTTCACATCACCAAGATCATTTTTCTTCTGCAGAAATCCAGATAAATAGATAGGTTCTCTAATGGGTTCAATTGAGGATTTTGACAATACCATTCCACAACTTAATTTTGTTTTCATCATTCAGATGTTGACTTGCTTTTGTTGTTTTGGATCATCTTGGTTTGTAACCCAATAATGTATTATTTAATAATAAGTGTAATTCAGGACCAAAATTGCATTATTCCTTGATAATTCATGAAAACAACAATATATGCTGCATGGTATAACAGTTTTTCATCAACCAAACGTGTTTATCAGATTAACCCTGCATTGCTCCAAGGGAGGACTGTCTCCTGCTTAGTCTAATCAATTGCACATCACTCTGGATAAGAGCGTCTGCCAAATGCCATTAATGTAATGTAATGTAATGTCATACATTACCGAATGAGTGGTACGTGGGAGAACTTTCAAGAACTTTGTGGTGGCCTGTACAGAGAGCAGAGGGTTAACTAGTGTAATAAAAGACTGTACGCCAGCTCTCACGCCTGTTAGCAATATATGAGCAGTGTGATGTGCTCAGTAGTGACCCGAGGTCATCCGACACAGTCGAGGGAGGGACAGAGTCGAGATAAGCTCCCGCGAGAGCTCCTCTGACTTCAGCTATATAACTCCAGGAGGATGATACTCTACGCTTTGCTTTTGACCGGGTGATGGTTAATGATAGTCATCAGGTGCACCCTGACACCACATCAGCTCACCCGTATTTTTCTATAATTAAAGATAGACTATACTGAGTTCATCATGACACACATACCGGAGAAGAGATTGTTTGTACCGAAAATATTACATATCAGTATATATGTACAGAAAAGAAATACAGAAAAGATGTGAAGACATCACTTTTATAAATCCTCGAAAATATATTTGTAACTTATATTTTTATACCCCCCTTTGTTAACACATTTGTATTTAATTTTGTTCTGAAATAAACAGAAATTAAAAGAAGTTGAATAACAACCAAAAAAAGCTTTGAGCTACCTTATAGATCGCTGTCAAGTGAAGGAACATATTGCGATATTGCGATTCCATTAGTATTCCGACTTCATTCCAGAGACACCAATCTGTGCTTTGATCTTTGATCAAATTGCAGATAGAGTGGATACATTGTTGTATACATATATGTCAAAGGGCAAATTTCATGAAAACCTGTGGACTCTCAGTCACCAACTGCTCTTACAGTTGCATGGCCTCAGTATAGAGAGGATTCTGCATTAACAGGCAGGTTGAAGTAGAGATCATGAAGGAGGACAAAAACAGAGCACAGAGCTGTGGGTGGCATACATTGTGTGGTCATAGATAATCCACTGCTGATACCTGTGGCATATGCAAGGCATGGGTATCTGCAGAGGTGGATAGAGTAGCCAAAAACTGTACTCAAGTAAAAGTAGGCTTTGAGCCTAACTCAAGTATTCTTTTTACTGGCTGGCAGGCCACAGCTTTTGTTGTAGGAGGAGCCAATAGTTTGCACCCTGCTTAGGGTATAATTACTGGCACACCTGAGAAGGCTTCAAGAGGAGGGAGGGAAGCGGTGACTCTGGGGGCAAGGGAGGAGGGTGATAGAGAGCAGAGGTTACATCGGACAGAAACAGTGGGGGTGAGAGAAGGGGAGGGAGGCAGAGGGGCTAGGGGGATAGAGAAGGAAATGAAGTGGTGATCGGACTTGTGTAAAGGGGTAACAGTGGGGTTAGAAGAGGAGCAGTTCCTCAGAAAGATCAGATTGAGAAGGTTTCCAGCCTTGTGAATTGGGGAAGAGTGCTGCAGAGAGAGGTCAAAGGGGTGAAGTAGTGGTAAGAAGGCAACAGACTGGGAGGCTTCCAGGTGGATGTTGAAATCTCCCAGGAGGATAAGTGGGGTGCCATCCTCAGGGAATGAGCTGAGTAGAGTGTCAAGCTCATCAAGGAAACTTCCCAGGGCACCCGAAGGATGATAAACAACGACAATATAAAGTTTAACAGGGTGAGTAATTGAGACAGCGTGGCATTCAAATGTGGATAGGGATAGGTCAGTGAGGGAAATCGCAGAGAATTTCCACGAAGGGGAGATCAGCAAGCCAGTGCCACCTCCATGGCCAGAGGGCCAGGGGGTGTGTGAGAAGGAGAAGGAGGATGAGAGGGCAGCGGGGGTGGCAGTGTTCTCTGGTGTAATCCAGGTCTCGGTGAGGGCAAGGAACTGTAGGGACAGGAGGGAGGCATAACCAGTAATGAAGTCAGCCTTCCGTGTGGCAGACTGGCAGTTCCATAGCCCCCCTGCAACTGTGAAGTTGTCACAGGGGGTCAGTGAGGGGTAGCAGAGGTTGGTGAGGTTCCGTCGCCGTGGAGGGCCACGTCGCTGGAAGCGCGTTCTGAAGGGGAGAGAGCAGACCGTAATGGGGTGCTGACACACCATACCATTCCAAAATGGGAGGGAGCGTCGCTCTGAGCACGCCTATATAAACTGTTAATTACTAATGCAAACTAGTGATCTAAAAATTATCCTAACAATTGCAGCGTCCAAAGTATCTAACTGATTCTGATCACCTAATCAGAATAACAGAACCGAGCGAAACTGCCAGCGGCTGGTGAAAAACACACGAGATTTGCTAACTAATAACAGAAAATGCAACACACCTGGTCTAACTAACGCAGTAATTTGACAACAAATCTACAACTGCTGATAGACTAACAAGGTTTCCTTATTACCTACTGCTCACACGCAAAAAACACAGAAACAATACTTACGTTCCCTGGAGGTCTTCAAGTACACACGGCTAGTGGAAAAAATGCACTACGCCGTATCCGTCATCTCATGACGGAGAAAGCCACCCAGCTCCTAGTCCAGGCACTCGTCATTTCCCGCCTGGATTACTGCAACTCCCTCCAAGCCGGTCTCCCAGCGTGTGCCATCAAGCCCCTCCAGAGAGAGAGAGAGAGAGTGCTCGTGCCTTCAGGGCACTTCTTTAGTGTCCAGAACAAACAAAAAAAATTCCCTTCTCAAACACGGGAATATGGTCACAAAAAGGAAAAATAAGGCAAACTAGAAAATAAGTCCGTGCTCAAAAAATTAGGTATTTCAATGCGGCGGGGTTCGCCCGTCTGTGTCCGCTGTGGGGCCGTTAACTCTCCGTGGTGTCCCGGCCTCGGAAGTCCTCTTCCCCCGCCTAGGCGTCTAGGATTTAAATGAACAGGTTAGTTAGGTTGCGACTTTCACTCGCCCTGGCTCTGCGTGTCTCCTCTCGTTCGCCCCTGAGCCCCGCTCTGCTCCCGAGTTCACCCTTTTGTATGATGTTGATATTCACCGTGAATTACTTTCCCCAGCTCCTGGCGCCGTCGCACAGCCCGCTCCCCTTCAGTGGTGTACTGATCCTCGATCGGGCCACCACAATATATATATATATTTGCACTTATGACGACTATATGTTTAGAACAGCATTCCATGTGTATTTTCCTCGTTATGGATGTGATGCTTTGACTTGTGGTAGAACCTATGCACTTGTAAATCGCTTTGGATTAAAAGCGTCTGCCAAATGACAAAAATGTAATGTAATGGGGGTTACTTCATAGGATTTGATTTAATATCCAGTCGAACAAGCAGTAAAATGGCTAAAGAATCATAGCCCGATATAACCTACAAGAGCAAAATCAATGTAAATTGAAAAAAAAAGCACTTCCAATAAAATAGTAATAAACTAAATATTGAATAATATTAAAACATGGCCTAAATCAAATACCAATTTAGTAAAATAATACACAAGAATAAATTAAATCCACAAGATCGTGGTTAAAACTAAGTTTTATGCATAACAGTATTTGCTTGTTAGCAAACTCCAATTCGTGCTGCAAAAAAGGAGCTTTGACCTTGAATTTGAAGGAACTTGGCATTGGGAGTCATTGAAAAGTCCTTTTCACACCAAAACGCATTTTTAAATAAGTATGAAATAAAGGCGGCCTTTAATGCAAACTATGCACAACCAGTGGCATGACCAATCCACCAGCTGCACAATGTTCCTGTGACGCGAGATAGTGACGAGACGCAATCACTGCATATAAAAGTCCGCCCGCTGCACGGCGTATTTGACCGTCACTTGTCGCATCTATGTGTGAGGGATAAGTGAGTGGAGCATTCAGGACATATGAACAGCTCTTCGAACTGCACACGAAGTCGTCTCAGGACGGAGGGGCATGAATGAAGGAATGAGATTAATATATTCCATCTGATTTCAGCATGCAACGTGCATTTTCAAATGAGTGTTAATTGACAGACGGCGAAACTACAGACACCGTGTCTTGGGCAAACAGGTTGCATTTGTTTACAACGTTAACACTCAAGGGAGAGTTACTTTCTACCTCTTAAGCGAGCAGGCGATTTGCACAATGAATAAATCGCTTTTTGATTTCGCCGGAGGGATTCAGCTTTTGGAAGGGGTGGAAGTCACTGTCGCTCTGCCTGGTCTATTAGGTGTGATCTGTCTGATAGGGTTTTCTGGAAATGTACTGCTTCTGGTGGTTCTTATTCACGAATTCAGGAACGGGAAAGCGTCCATTATTAACACTCTGACTGTCAACCTCAGCACCATCGACTTGTTAATTTTAACAATCTGCATTCCTCTCCGCGCAGCCACTTACTCCAGACAGACGTGGACATTTGGAAGCTTAATTTGCAAGACGGCGGATTGGTTTCAACACTGTTGCTGGGTCGCCAAAAGTTTCACGCTGGCTGCTATAGGACAGGCAAGGTACAATTACATATTAAGCCCACCAAAATTCATACAGTTTAGCCCAAAAAGAGCAGTTGGAATCCTATTCTTTGTATGGACAGTATCATTTGTCTTGCCGATCCCTCATATGGTGTTCACTAACCTGCAACGCCAAGAGGGTGTGGACCTGTGCGTCTTTGAAGTCGCCTTTTACGCGTCAAACTTCATGAACGTATTCAGCAAGATCTATCCATTGGCGGCGTATATTGTACCATTAGTATTCACTGCTACGTGTTACATAAAATCTATCCTGCGAAGGAAACAACGAAGGAATAAAGCGCACAACCCTCGACAACAGAGCAAGCGGATTACCTTGATGTTGATGTGCGTGAGTAGCGCCTACGCGCTTATGTGGCTACCTGAGTGGAGCACATGGGTCTGGGCACGGCACAGCTACAGCAAGGGAAACAAACCTCCCAACGGTTTTATCATATTTGGCCAGGTATTCGTTTATGTCAGCAGTGCCATCACTCCCATCATTTTACTAGCTATGTCCGACGATTTCAGGGAGGGGCTGGGAGCTGCGTCGGTTTGTCTGACCTGTCAAGGCGTGAAGGCTTCCGTTGGCACCCACAGCCCAAAGACGAGGGGAAATGGAACGGAGATGGGGGATAGCGTCATCAATTCCTTGCAAGACCTGAAAGCTGTCTCTCCCACATCGGTCCCAGAGGTATCGAAAGATGCGTCCTCAAGAATTCTTCCAGATGTCGAGCACTTTTGGCAAGAGCGCAGGAACACGACTGCAAGCGAGGAGCACGATCCGGTCCCTTGGGAAAGCGATAAACAATAGAACGAATCACTTTGCATTTGTGTACTATATAGAGTTATTCGTCTTTTCGCGCTGAAATGGCAATTAAGACGCAATTGTTGTGTAACGGTGAGCATCTGAAATAAGTTAAGCTTCATCCATTATAAGTTAACGCCCCAAACCCCTTTCAAAAAAGTATAAATTGCCCTGTCATAACGTTTCCCCTTTAACACTATAATGCTTGTCAGTATTTTTACATTTAAGATGAATCTTTGTATTGCTGGTAAGATATACGCCAATAATTAATGTCCAGTAAATGTATGTATTTTGTAGAAAATAAAATAAATTTTGGAAATTGAATTATGCACTCAGGGTTCATTACAGCCTCAGAAAAACTATTTAACTATAATCAAAAGTGTGTGCGTACATGTGGTGTGTATGTAATTATTTACTGGCAGTCTTATTTACCTCATTCATACTGGAGTGGCCAAATGTAATAGGCTAAATTACAGCAAAATTAAAGTGAGTTTGTATGCCACAACCATCTTTTTTCTTATGCACATACACTCGCTGAGCACTTTATTAGAAATATCTTTACACCTACTTATTCATGCAATATTCTAATCAGCCAATTGTGTGGCAACAGTGCAATGCATACAGTCACGCAGATATGGATCAAGAGCTTCAGTTAATGTTCACATCAACCATCAGAATGGGGGGAAAAATATGATCTTAGTGACTTTGATCGTGGAATGATTGTTTGTGCCAGACAGGGTGGTTTGAGTATCTCAGAATCTGCTAATCTCCAAGGATTTTCACGCACAACAGCCTGTCGAGTTTGCAAAGAATGGTGTGGAAAACAAGAAACATCAAGTGAGTAGCAGTTCTGCGGGCAGAAACCTTTGTTAATGAGAGAGGTCTGAGGAGAATGGCCAGACTAGTCAAAGTTGACAGGAAGGTAATCGTAACGCAAATAACCAGACATTACCACAGAATGGTATGCAGAAGAACATTTCTGAACACACAATGCATCAAACCTCTAAGTGAAAAGGCTACAGCAGCAGAAGACTTAATAAGTCTAAAAAATAAGTCGAATAAATACTGAATAAATTGCTGACTGAGTGTATATAATTATTTGCTGGGCATCTGGGCCATGGTGTTATTTATCTCTTAAATTTTAAAGTTTGTGTGTTTGTGTGTGTCAGCCCTTTGGTGACTGTATCTTCTGGTCATCATGGATTAGGTAATGCATTTTGTATTGTCTTAGTTGATTCCAATGTGACTTACATACAGTTGTCTAATTTTTTTGACCCCTTAAGTCCCACCAGCCCAGGGTAGGGCTGATAAGGTTTTTTTTTTTACATTCATTCCTTTTTAGAGGGCACAATTATCAATCACCTTGCCTCACTATGGTAACAGTGTTATGTACGGCACTGAGGACCCAGACGCAGACCACGGGATAATCCAAAAACTTTGTAGTTATTTCCAAGTTCAAAAAGCTGAGAGATCCAAGACAAAACCAAAAACAGAAAGCAAAAGAATAGTCGGGTAAACAAGCAAAAGGTCAAAATCCAGGTAATCAAAGGGTGAAAGTACAAATAATCGAAGTACAAAACAAAGCAAATAATCAAAAACCAAGAAAGCAGATGGGCAAACAAAACCAGAGGACAAGGCAAACTCAAAAATCTAAGTCAAAGGGGTGTCTTTCAGGAATCTCAAAAATAGGCGTACTAGGAACTCGGCACTATAAATGTTCAAAAATCAACGTTTTGACAAGGGATGAAGCAGAGACTGAGGTTTAAATACATGAGGGAAGATGACAATCTTCCCTCATGGGAAATTTTAAGCATCCAGTAGCTTACACATATATACACATATACACACATATCTCACACACATAAAGCTCAAAATCACTCACAGAAAAGTAAGAAATAAAGCGCATGTGAAGTGATTACAAAGGCCTAGTCGGGACTGGCCCTGTGATATATTGACCATGATAAGGTGCTATGGTAGATTGTGCAAGGTCAGCTTTTGTGGTTTTCCTCATCCCTCGATCGTCATAGAAAAGAGAGGGTGGGACAGCAGCCACTGTGGAGGCATCTGTCTGAGTGTCAAGAGCAGGGTGTGACACAGTTGCAGGAACCAGAGGCCAGAGGCTGCTGAGGTGAAGAAAATAGCAAAGAGAGGGCCAAAGAGAAAGTCCAAAGAAGGCCAGACAATGCTTGTACTAGCTCTTGTTAATTGAAAGTTAATTGCTCCTGCCGTTACGGTATTGGCTAAACCGTAACCAGACGTAATGCCGGGGTGGACGTTGCGGAAGTGTCCTGTGGAATTCTAGGAAATGTAGTTTCATGGTCCCTACAAGAGCCTCCAAAAGTCATTTTTTGTTAGGGTCAGGGCTGGAAACCCAACCCACAGTATTCCAAGTCTTTATTCAGTCCAAAGGTACAAGCCAGTTAATCAGAGAGGCACATTTACATTTACATTTTGGCAGACGCTTTTAATCCAAAGTGCATAGGTTCTTCCACAGGTTGAAAGCATCAAATCCATAACTAGTAAAATACACATGAAGGGCTGTTCTAAACAAAAGTCATTGTAAGTGCACTTTTTTTTTTTTTGGGTTAGACAAGAGGGATGGGGGGGGGGGGGTCAGGAGGGAGGACGAAGATAAAGTTTGAAAAGGTGTGTTTTTAGTCTGCATCGAAATATGGGGAGGGATTCTGCTGTCCTGACAGTGGTAGGCGAGTCATTCCACCACTGAAGAACCAGAACGGAAAACAGGCATGCAGCTTGACTGTCAGGTGCTTGTAGTGAGTTGTAGTTAAGGATTGTATGTAAAGTAGGGCAGTCCCCTTAGCAGCCTGAAATGCCAACACTAGGGCCTTGAAGCGGAATGCGTGCAGGTGACATGAGCCGACCTGGGCTGACTGGTGATCAGGCGAGCTGCAGCATTCTGGACCAGCTGGAGGGGCTTGATGGCACAAGCTAGGACACTGGCTAGGAGGGAGTTGCAGTAATCCAGGCAGGAAATGACAAGTGCCTGGACTAGGAGCTGGGTGGCAGGTTCTCCCAGAGGAGGATACATGTGGAGCGAGGGTGAGGTGGTTATTAAGAGTCACCCCAAGATTCTTGGCCGTATGGTAAGAGGATACTACAAAGTCCTCAACAATCAGTGAGAGGTCGATTGTTGGAGTGGACTTAGCAGGGATGTAGAGAAGCTCAGTCTTGGCAAGGCTAAGCTTCAGGTGGTGGGAAGTCCACCATGCAGAGATATCAGCCAAGCATGCAGAGATCTGTGTGGTGACCTGGTTATTGGGGGGGAAAGAAAGAAAGTGGAGTGGCCACTCTCGAAGCCGGACTGGTTGGGATCGTGGAGATTGTTCTGGAGAAGATAAGTGGACAGTTGGGAGCAGACCGTCCGTTCCGGTAGTTGTTCAGAGCAGAGGGGTCAAGATTCGATTTTTTTTAGCGGGGGAGTGATGAAGTATTTTGGCAAATTAAGAGGGGTTCCTCCAAGTCCAGGGTTTTTTTTTTTTTCGGCGGGCCAACTTTAAAAAGATGCGATCAAATTTAATAAATGTAGACTGGGAGCAAGTGTTTGATTGCAGGACTGTGAATGAAAAGTGGAGCAGGTTCAAAAGGGTTATACTTGACGCAGAGTGTGCATAAATGTAAATTGAGAAAACAATCTCCACAGTGGATGAATACAGCTATATGTAAGAGTTTGCAAAACAAGAATAAACTGTATCTGTATAAAAAGGACAGCACTGAGAGTAATAAAGCAGAATATTGTAATATGCGTGCTGTAGAACCCACATAGCTAGACCAATGAGGGAATAGCTGGAGGTGAAGGGACGACAAGTTTTTTCTTTGGCTGTTGTGAAGTTAATAAGATGTTTTAATTATTATCTTCCGTCCAAGAACAGAGCACAATTATGTTGAAGAATATACTGGGTCCGGCCCTTACGGGTCGGATATGGATTGACCTGCCCCATATCCCGCTTACAGCTGGCCTGAAACGGATCAGTACAATTCTTAATATTCTCCGTTCTCAAACGGGACCGTATTGTACGCTTAGTGGTTACTATAGTTTTACTCGTTTATTCTGACTCCATTTAAAATATAATTTAGAAATTTGGGTTTGTAACTTATGCGGACTTCGGGAGTGATTACACTCGACTCGTACCTGCGCCACCATTACTCAATAGATGCTCCCGGGATTAGCATTACTGCTGAAATCTCAGTTCGGTGGAGAACGCAGAGGCTGAGGGTCCAGCCAACACAAGACATGGGAAACTGCCATGATTGCGAGCCCAGGTTGGTGTAGCATTGTCTGGGCTCCTTAGAGCTAATTTGGCAGGAACCAGCGCCGTAACGCCCATGGGTTCCCTTCGCACCAGATTACAAGAGCCTTAGAATATGCCATGTGGAAAGTCGAATATGATCTTCCGCTGCTACACATACATACATACATACACAAGACATGTTGTGTGGGAAGTCGAATACGATCTTCCTGATACTTACATACACGTACAATATGCTGTGTGGATAGTTGAATACGATCTTCCCAGATTGGTCTGTCTCCCTTGCCTTTATGCCAAATCATACGTTTGAAACCAGGCGGCAGTGCCATAAATCAACCTGGAGGGGTGGTCAAATCTGGAATTTAGACCCCCACCCTTGGGGGTTGTTAAGTAGGGAAAATGAGATGATTACCAAGAGAGGACGTGTAGGTTTTCCCTTGAGTTACTGAAACTATGGTTTATTAAACTCCATTTGGTATGAAATGTATCTCATCCGATTCCTTGATTTTACCAGATCACATCCATACCAAACAGATTACCCTTATGTTTTATTATGTTGCAGTTATCATGAAACTTCCCTCCTGATTATCCATTTTACATGCAATTTCTGTTACCATTACATAAGACTTAATGCAATAATACAAGGATCACATGGACAATGTTTTCAAGGTTTTACCGGGTCTATTTTACTATCTTAATAGCAGTTTTGAATATTTAATCTAGGAGAGCCGTCATTGGTGAGGGCACTGTGGCATTGTCCGGAGTCTTTCCCCTTGGAAGTGACCAGGTATGGGGTCACGGGAGAGGTCACAAATGTTCTGGCGCATATTCTTTTCCCAGGGGTTTTAATGGTCCCTGTGGCCTAACTGCCCTTAAACCACTCATACAACCACCATACATCTTCCCCTTATCTCCTTCGGCGCCTATGGCCTGAAACTCCCCAAAGGTAGTCCAAACAGTATTGTCCTCTGTTCCTTTGACACATACCAGAAGCCCCAGCTCTCAGGTTCCTCACAAATGGCAGTCCCCCCTACAGCTCCCCCCTCTGGCCCAGTGGGGGACACTTCAGACCGTCCTCCCGAGGGGTCATGGAAAATCCCTCAGATGGTTTCCTTTGGATACCCAGGGTCGTAGGGCTGACTGTGGGGATACCTGGAGAGGGCTGAGATCAGGTGTCGTGCAGGTTGGGGTGTGTTCTGTCAGGAGCGCCTCAGACGTTGGATGGTGTAAAGATGGTCATGCCATACACCATCTGTTGCACCAAGCCCATTAGATCAGTTATGGCCCACATTCTTCATCCGCGGGATGGACTGAACTCTAACAAGCTTGTTGTGATCATGGGGAAAAGTTTGCAAGATATATTTATGAATGATGTAGTTGGGAGTTGTCATGATAACTGCATTATGTTGTAAATATGTTCTTGTACCTCTAACTCGATTAAGGTGCATTAAAGGAAAGGAGACAAACCTAATACATTTTGTGCAGAAGGTTGTTAAAGTATATATATATATATATATATATATATATATATATATATATATATATATATATATATATACATATATATATATATATACTTTATATATTTTCCCTCTCATTTGGCATCAGTAAATAACTGTGGTGCATATGTTCTGCAGGCTAAGCCACACTCGATGGTACGGGTCTGATGGAATAATGGATGTCTGATGGAGAGAAACGCCTGTGCTTCCGACCAGTTTTCCTTCATGATATTTACACTGTTATTAGTGGGGTGTTAGAAACCAGTGGCCAACTGATTTGCTACCTGTGTTGAAGTAGAGGTTAAACCATCGAGCTGTGACGTGGCCATGCAGAGATTTCATCATTCTTGTTATAAGATTTATGTATTACACTCAAAATGATAGTTTAAAAGTACAAATACAAAATAAAAGAAAACACAATGATAGTATAAAAGTTAAAAAAAAAATATATAAAATAAAAAAAACACTGAATGTGATGTCTACCAGACATAATGTTATTCTGTAATGTTAAATACTGCTTTGGAGTGCATTTGTGTTCAATTGTACTGTTTCTTTAAAATAGTCAAGTTAAAGTTAGTTAGAATGCATCACTTCCGGTTAGTCGTGAATCACTTCCCATTAGAAAGCAGGAAATGCAACAATGGAGCCGTGTTTGATGTGCTAGTTAAGAATCTTTTCGAATCCTCCCAAAAGGACTGATAAATCATTGTCGTAAGTGATCATATTTCATCAGTAACATGTTAAAGATAACGTATTAGGGATTAGTTGATAAAAATGTGGTTGATAAGTTAAGATAAAAGATTTTATTTACAAGTATGTACAATGTAATTCATGCTTTTGCTACAATTCTGGGTTGGTAAAAAACAACACAAGACTCAGTGTATTTGTTTTCTGTAATTTATTTTTGCAGTTTTCAGTCCATGTCATGGTGAAGGAGTCAGCAGTAAACGTTTTTGTCAACTACTACGACGACGACTCTTTGCTTCATTTTGAGTGGAGTTTAACTTGATGTTTGCGGTTGTTACACCCTTACGAGAACATTACAGTGAAAAGACAGATACAGATCAGTATTTGCAAGGATCAAAATGGCTTCCAAAAAAAGTGGAAAATCATCAACCTCTGGAGGAAGATCTTCATCCTCTTCGTCTAGCAATGCACAACGTGCCCAGGCTAAGGCCGAAGCAGCCAAGATAAAAGCAGGATACGCATCACGAGAACTAAAGCTGAAGCTAGAGGCAGCTAATAAGGATTTGGAGGCAAGCGCTAGGGACGCGGAAAAAAAGAGAAGAGATGCTGAGGTACAATTTGAAAAAACGAGAATAAATGCAGAACTAGAAGTTTTAAAGCTACAATGTGAAGCAGAAGCAGCTACAGCAGAAGCACAGGTTTTGGAAATAGCAGATGGTTCCCAGGTGATAGAGGAAGTTGCAGCAACAGAGTGTGGAAATAAAATAGAATGTACTAGTGAATATGTTCATTCACAAAATGCCCTGAAACAAGATTCTCACTCTAGTCACTCACCCTTTGAGGATCCATCCTATATGGGATTGGATGGGAGTTTCAAAGCACTTCCTCACTCACATGTTGCGGGTCCATCCCATATGAAGCAAGATGGAAGCTTCATACGACACTGGTCACCTGAGGAAGACATCGTTCAGTCATCATTAGGTAACCTCAAATTAGAATTTAAGGCAGCTGATGATGTATACTTACCTCAGCGCACAAACGGGAAAAGTCAACCATACACTCCAGAACAAATGAACGTTCATGCTCAGCCCTTCATCCCGAAACAAGCTTCTCACGTAGTCACAACATCTGTAACAAACCAATCGACGAAAGAAAAGCTTTCCTCAAGGAAAAGGGAATTTGTTTCAGATGCTGTGCGTCCACTTCACACCTCGCCAAGGATTGCAAGGCATCAGTAAAGTGTCAGGAATGTGACCGCATCTACCATGTCACAGTCATGCATCCTGGCCCGCCACCTCAAAACCCAAAGGCTCCTTCACCATCAACAGATTACGGCGGGGAGAGAGAAACCGAAGCAGTTACTGTAGTTACCTCAAGCTGCACAGAAGTTTGTAGCGAGGGCCAATGGAAAAAAATCTGCCTCACGAAGGTTTATCCTAAGGATGCTAGGCACAAGGCTGTCAATGCCTTCGTGATAATGGATGACCAGAGCAATCGCTCACTGGCAAAACCAGAGTTCTGCAACCTCTTCGATGTAGAAGGCAAACCATTCCCGTATCGACTGAAAACCTGTTCAGGTTTAGTTGAAACGTCAGGGAGAGGATTCCAGGTTGAATCTCTAGATGGCAAAGTGGTAATTTCACTCCCACCACTCATCGAGTTTAGTGAGTTCCCAAATAATCGTTCGGAGATCACGACACCAATTGCTGTGTTACAACAACCTCATCTCCAGCATATCACCAAACGCCTCCCGGAACTAGATCCAAAAGCAGAAATTCTGTTGCTTCTCGGAAGAGATGTCTTTGAGGTGCACAAGGTCAGAAAACAGGTCAACGGGCCGCACAACGCTCCGTTCACGCAATGCCTAGACCTTGGATGGGTGGTAATAGGTGAAGTGTGCCTAGGAAACGTCCATAAGCCGACGGTCAACAGCTTCAAGCCCAATGTGCTGGAAGGCGGCCGTCCTTCGATCTTTCAACCCTGCAAAGCCTACATGCATGTCAAGGGAATGCAAGATAACGTCATCCGAGCAGCCAAAGCTACAGAGGAGACACTGGGAAAAACTGTTTTTAACAAAACGGAACATGACAACAGACCTGCTCCATCGATTGAGGATACAATCTTTATGAACATGATGGATGCTAACGTCTGCAGAAACAAAGAGAAGGGTTGGGTTGCACTTCCTTTCAGGAAAACCTGCCGGCGCCTTCCCAACAACAGAGAGCAGGCTGTCAACAGGTTCATATCTCTGCAAAGAGTACTAAAAAGGAAACCAGAGATGCAAGAACAGTACTTCGCGTTCATTGATAAGCTCTTCCAAAAGGGACATGCAGAGGTGGCACTACTGCTGAAGCATCAGGAGGAATGTTGGTATCTTCCTACGTTTTGAGTATATCGTCCTCGGAAGCCCAACCAGATCAGGGTAGTCTTTGATTCAAGCGCTCAACATCGTGGTGTCTCCCTCAACGACGTGTCACATGGGCTGTTGCTATCCCGGATTTGAATAACACCTTAATTGGTGTTCTTCTCCGTTTCCGAAAAGAGAAAGTGGCAGTGTTGGCGGACATCCAACAGATGTTCTACTGTTTCGAAGTGAGTCAAGAACACCGCAATTTTCTTCATTTCTTGTGGCACCAGGATAACGATGTTACCAAGATGGTAATTGACTATCGAATGAAAGTCCACATTTTCGGCAACAGCCCATCACCAGCTGTGGCTATATATGGGTTGAGAAGAGCCATCAAAGAAGGAGCACAATGGCATGGCGCTGACACTGTTGAATTTGTGGAAAGGCACTTCTACGTTGACGATGGCTTGATATCCGTACCAACCGACCTTGAAGCAATTGACTTGATAAGAAGAACACAGGCTTCTCTAGGGGAATCAAACATCCATCTCCACAAGTTCGCCTCAAACAGCCAAACCATCCTGAAGGCCTTTCCCCCTGAGGACTGCGCTACGGTCGGCAAAGACCTAGACCTCAACGGAGAGATACCGCTCACACAGCGTAGCTTAGGTCTCCTCTGGGAGATAGCCATGGATACCTTCACCTATGTTGTATCGATAGAAACCAAGCCATTCACTCGCCGTGGGGTACTGTCCGTGGTAAACAGCATCTTCGATCCCCTGGGTCTATTGGCACCCGTGACTATACAAGGAAGGGCTCTCTTAAGAGAGCTTAGCCCCAAACTCTCAGACTGGGATACTCCTCTTCCTGAGGAAAAACGTGACAAGTGGGACACTTGGCGAGAATCACTTCAAGATCTCAGGGAGCTTCACATACCACGTACTTACTCTAACATGTCACTTCTTAAGGCAGAACACACTGAGCTATGCGTGTTCTCGGATGCCTCAACGAAAGCAATCGGAGCTGTTGCTTACCTAAAGACAGTTAAACAGGATGGACAAACCGAGGTTGGATTTGTCATGACAAGGGTAAGGCTAGGCTTGCACCCCAATCTGAACCTACCATCCCATGATTGGAACTCTGCACGGCAGTCCTAGCCGTCGAAATGGCGGATCTCATCCAAGACGAGCTAGACGTCAAACTTGTTGCTGTAAACTTCTATAGTGACAGTAAGGTAATCCTTCGTTACATCCACAATGCGACTAAGAAATTCTACGTCTATGTTCACAACAGGGTGCAACGCATACGCCAGTCCTCAAAACCAGAGCAATGGCATTACGTTCCCTCCAAGGAAAACCCTGCTGACTACGCGTCAAGGTGCCTACCTGCTTCATGCCTGGCGCAGACCACCTGGTTTTCAGGACCACCTTTCCTGAGATCACCACCTACGGAAAAGGACCAAAAAATTGCCTAAATTTGTGGTTAGATATTTCTGATAATCGTAATTTTATGAGACTGATTACTTTTTGCAGTTATACTGCTACACAACATTTAACTGGTGCCCCGGTTTCGTAGAGAGTAAAATCCCTACGTTATTTGGCGGCCCGTGCGAGAACCCTACATAATTTGGAGTCCCGTGCGAGGACCCCTACATATTTTGGCGCTCCGTGTGAGGAAGACTAGCTTTGGCTCAAATTTCATGTCTTGTGACTTCATAATGAATTCCCCTTCCTAATTTGGAGCTCTGCGTGAGAAAGACGAGCTTTGGCTCATATCATGTCATGTGACTACAGAACGAATTCTCTGCATTCTTTGGCTTTTCTCAGCTAAATAGCCAGAAGTGCAATTTTCTGAAAACACCACTAGATGTCACCCTTGTACCATTTTTGAAAGCCATACTCTATTATTAATTCAATACTTTGTTAAAGTAATATTTAATAATAATTAATTTCATTTTACTTTTAAATTCAAATTTAATTGTAATTTCAACCTGTCACATTCTGGTGTTTAGGATTAATGTGATGAGCATCACAGTTCCTATTTTACGGTCTGAATATCCGCCATATGTTCGGTCATTTTGCTGTTGTTGCATTGCAGTACCGCTAGTGCAACTTGAGTCCCTGTGTGATGCTATAGCTACCTTGTACTATAGTTAGAGAATATTCAAAGAGCGTTTTAAATTCTTTATCCTTCATCACAACTTGTATGTTGGATTGTGATATTGGGAAACAATTCATTGCCAACTGTTAGGAGCTCAAGGCCCTTGTCAAATTGTTAACTTCAAGAGTACGCTCTTAAGTTACTGATTTATTTGGCTTGAGATATGGAACCCATATCTATTGATGAGTACCTTTCCTTTTTAGCCCATGGTTTAGCACCTGGCTACATAGCTTTCCTGAATCAGATGAACCTCACTGATTGTAGGAAAGAACTGTTCTCATTAATCAACGAGAAAGGTCACTCCCCCAACCATTCAAAGACCCAATTCTCAGTTGTCTGGTCTTGAACTTTGCCAGACAGGTTCGTCTTGCTCTACAGAGCAACAAAACCCTGGAATCAGAGATGGCATACCTCAAAGGACAACACACTAATGTTTTACTTGAGCTTCAAACTGTTGGCAAGAAAGCAGTACAATACTTGCGTGATCTGCATTCAGTCGAATCAGATCTTTGTTCCTACAGAGAGGAATTATTTCAGTTGAAGAGTGGATGCCACAAGCTACCACATCCACTCTCTTCTGTAAGCCTGCTTTCTCAGGCTTGCCCAACTCCAGCTTCTCCCACTTCCTCCTTACACCACAAGGTGGGGGAAGGGGGGTCACAAATTGATTTGGGTTTGTCAGATCCCGGTTCCACAGCTTGCTCTGATGGAGACTCGTCAGTCTCCTCAGACTGCAGCGCTGTTGACTACCCATGCAATGGTTTACCCACCTCTTCCCTGGAGAGGGAAAGGGGGGACTCCATCCCAACGGTGGTCCATCTCCGCAAGGGAGAAACAGTCAGGCAAGTACAGGACTGCACCTTCCATGCCCACCCCTCTCGTGAGGATGTCAGGGAACCCTCCCGTGGACACGGTAGAGGAGATCTAGTGTTATTAATTGGGCACACAAAAAGCAACGCTAATCCCGCTACCTTTCGCTTTATAACTGAGAGGATAGGTGACAGCTCTGTACAGTACACTGACAGTGACAATTCATCTTCTGCCAACCATTGTGAGAATGACTGTTTTGTAGCTCCGCCCCCTAAACCAAACCGAGGACGTCGAGCTCCGCATGAAACGCATTCACAGTCAAATGTGATTTCAGTCTCTCTTTCTCCAAACAGGCAGGCTTTTTTTTTTTTTTTTTACAATATATTTATTCATTTTCTGTTTGCAAATAAGATCAAATACAATCAGAAGGATATGTCAAGTACAGCAAACTTTTTTGCTCCGTTCTCCCTCCCACCCACCCCCAGCCCTAACACTTAATTAGACTTAACAAAAATTATAAATAATAATACTACTAAAAGCAAAACAAAGTATATTTATATTAAAAAAAAAATAATAATAATAATAATAGTAAAAAATAAATAAAATAAAGGGTGTTTCTCGATCAATGTAGTGACATCACCCTACTCCCTCCGATCCTGTTCCTGCTGCAACATGTTAGACACATTTACATCATGTCTTAAGAAACATTTAAAGGGTCTCCATACATCATCAAAAACATTCTGTTTACGTCTAACAATATATGTTATCTTTTCCATTGACATGCTTGACGCCATTTCTTGAATCCACATTCCAATTCTGGGCCCATCAGCATTTTTCCAGTTAAGAGCAATTATACGTTTAGCTTGTAATATACACATGTCTATGAGTTTAAACTCTTTGCTTTGTAAGTGTGGGTTGGGAGGATATATACCCAGAATAAAAAGCTTAGGATCTAGAGGTAATTTCTTTGATAAGATTTCATCAATTAAAGTTACAACATCTTGCCAGAAGGATTTCACTTTCACACATTCCCATATACAGTGGTACAGAGTCCCTCTTATCTCATTACACTTGATACAGGTATCAGGAATGTTATCATTAAACTTGTGCAATTTAACAGGAGTTATATATGTACGCATCAGCCACTTATACTGAATAAGTTTCAAGCTACTGTTGACTGACTGTCCCTGAGCCTCCTTACATGCCACTCTCCAATCTTCTAAAGATATTTCCTCCTCTATATCCTCCTTCCATAGTCTCAGCTTGGATTCTGAGGATTCATCAGATGCTGCCACAAAGCTGTCATACAGAGATGAAATTAAACCTTTATCATAACAATGTCCTGTAAGTGCTACCTCTAATGGAGAGATGACATGTATATCTAATGAATGGTTTTGAAATGTGGAAATAAAACTCCTAAGTTGAAGATATTTGAAAAAGTCCTTTTTGGGTATGTTATATTTGGTTGATATTTCTTCAAAAGACATAAGTACTTTGTCTTCATTGTACATATCCTGAACTTTCCTTAATCCTTTTTCAGCCCATATCCGAAAACCTGTGTCGCTCTTCCCTGGTTTAAAGTTAACATTCCCCCAGATAGGACTGAAGCGCGACCAGGAAGGATTTATTTTCAGATATTTACAAGTGTCAAACCAGACGTTAAATCATATTTAATACTATAGGGTTGACTGTATTTTTTCTCAGGTATTTATAATCCGCTGAGTATAAATACAAGTGTAGTGGTAAACTTGGCTTAACAGAGCTAGATTCCAAATCTAGCCAAGCAGGGGGGCTTTCAGAGGAGAAATAAAACATAATGGACCGCAGTTGAGCTGCCCAATAACACCAGTGAATGTTTGGGCACTTAAGACCTCCCCGGTCATATGGTAAATACAATAAGGAAAGACGTAATCTGGGACGTTTATTTTGCCAAATAAAGTTGGTGAACAGTTTTTTAAGTCTAGTAAACAAGGATGATGGAGGTGGCAGGGGGGTATTCTGGAACAAGTGGAGAAATTTAGGGAGTATGTTCATTTTTAGAATGTTTATCCTGCCAATCATTGAAATAGGTAAAGACATCCAACGTTCTATTGATGAGGTAGTAGCTACCAGAACTGGGTCATAGTTTATCTGAGCGATCTTATTCACCTCAGGGACAATTTTTATACCCAGATATGTGAAATTGTCTGTCGGGTTGAAAATAGAAGCATAACCATGACTATTTTTCCTCTCTGATTCTTTAAGCAACATTATAGATGATTTTGAATGGTTAACTTTGTATCCAGATATTAGTCCAAATGTTCCAATAAGATCGAGGAGTTCGAGGATAGAACTGTTTAGGTTTTTTATAAACAAAATTACATCATCGGCAAAAAGTGCCAATTGATGTTCTGAATTACCTTCTCGTATTCCATAGATGTCACTATTCATCCTCACCACTATAGCAAATGGTTCTATTGCTAGAATGAATAGTAATGGTGATAAAGGACTTCCCTGCGGGCAACTTCTAGAGATATTAAAGGGTTTAGAGACCACCCCATTGGTTAAGATTTCTGCAGTAAGCCCAGTACAAAGCAATCTAACCCATTTACAAAATACATCTCCAAAACCAAAGCGTGTGAGCACCTCAAACAGATATAGCCATTCAACACGATCGAAGGCTTTCTCTGCATCAAGTAAGAGTAAGGCCGTGTCTGTCGCCTCTCTCTGAGTGTGTAATATATTTAATATTCGTCTGACATTATGAAAGCCCTGTCTACCTTGAATAAATCCATTTTGATCCTCCCCCACCACTCGAGGAAGCTTGTCCTCCAATTTTCTTGCAAGAACTTTGCAGAGTATTTTGGTATCTGAATTTAAAAGGCTAATTGGACGCATGTTTTCACATTTTGTGTTTGTTTTTCCTGGTTTTGGAAGCAGTGTGATTAGGACGCCCCTCATGGATGTGGGGAGAAGACCATTCCCAAAGGATTGCTGGAACATCTCTAAAAGGGGTGAAAATAATTTGGACAGAAATTTTTTGTAAATATCTATCGGGATGCCGTCTGGGCCCTGCCGTTTTTCCAGTCTGCATACAGCCAATCGCTTCTGCAATTTCCATTTTCGTTATTTCTCCGTCCAATTCCTTACTTTCCTCTTCGGAAATTCTAGGAATATTAAGTTTGTTTAGAAATTGTGTCTGTCTATCGAGGCTGGAAGAGCACTCAGAGCTATACAACCTCCCATAGAAGGCCCTGAAGGCCTCATTGATCTCTGTAGCAGCTGCTTTGTTAGCTGACAATTCATTGTATTGCGATCTAAGTAGGAGTAGTTTTGCATGTGCATCTATAGAGCTAGGTCTGTTATGATATAGATCGGTTTCAAGTTTTTTAATTTTGTCATCTAATATATTCATTTCAAGTTGTGCACTCTTTTTCTTGGAGCTAGTAAAACTAATTATTTGACCCCTAATAAAGGCCTTGAATGCCTCCCACAAGGTAAGAAAACAAAACTTAGTCCTGGAGTCGTCTCTGAAGAAAGTAGGCCTATAGAATAGTATAGCCTATCCGAGAGAAAGAAAAATAAAAAATCATTCAGAGAGACTTGAGAAACTTGTCCACTTCAGCTGGAGTTTGGAAAGTGTGAGACCTCTTGTTGTGCGTCACCAATAGTCGCGCTGGAAAGATGATTCTATGCTTATGAATCCCCTTGTCTCGCAGCATCTTTCGTACCTCATCATAACCACGCTGCATCTTGTGTACTCCAGCAGAGAGGTCCGGGTAAAAGCGAATTTGGTCGTTGTTGTGCAGGACTTTCCCTTTGGTTCTGGCTGCACTCAGTACTCGATCTTTGCCTCTAAAGTTCAAAAACTTCACAATGAGTGTTCTTGGACGTGCCGTGCACGTGTCGTTGTTTGACTGGGTGCCTATTCTATGAGCCCGTTCAATTATCATGTCCTCCCGTGGTTCCAGTCCCAGAGCCTCTGGTAACCACTTTTCCAGAAATGCAACTGCATCCCAGCCCTCCACCTTCTCTGGTAGGCCCACCAACCTCACGTTGTTCGACGACTTCTGCACTCTAAATCCTCCACTTTGCTGTTCAGTTTAACGGTGCTTTCCAATGTGGCGATTTTTGACGTTAACCCCTCGATGTTGTCTTCGGCTTCAGATATCCGTTGTTCGGCTTGTGCAATGCGTGCATTCATGCACCTCTTTTCTTACATCGGTAACTATTGCTTGCACAACATCGATTTTCTTGTAAAGTCCACTTTTCAGGGATATTATGGCTTTCATGATGTCTTGATTGCTACTCTCGCCCGAGTCCAACATTCCGCCATTGTCTTCGTCAGCGCCCTCCTCCACGCTAGCCAGGCTGTCACTTATTTCTTCAGCCTCTTCCTTTTTCTTGTCTTTTCTACTACTTTTTCGTGACATTTTTTGAATTCCGGTTGTCTTATATACGTGTTGCTTGGGTTTGAATGCAGTTCTGATTAGTAATTCATAGGATTAATTACAAACTAGCAGCAGAGCTAAAAACATGCAACCTCTTATCTCCTCGCCATAAGCGGAAGTGACAGACTAGTGCAACTTCACATGGTCTTCGCTTTGAGGAGCTAGAGGCCATGGCGAAGTATGTCCACACATTTGACCCCAAGGACTCCAAAGTTAACATTCAGAGTTACTTGAGAGAAGTTTACTACTGTCTCTAGGATCTGCCCAGGGCAACTGATCGAGAAAAGGTACGACTTGTATGGAAAACCTCTACCAGAGAGATCCATACATTTATGGAACAACTTCCACCCCAGGTTCATTCCAGCTATCCCAAGGTTTGTGAAGCGTTGGTAGCTGAGTACCTGCCACGGTTTGATCAGGCCACAGCCATGATAACATCTGTGGAGGTTAAACATAGCCGTACAGAACAACCAAAAGACTTTTACCAACGACTTAAACATGCATTTTTCCAGGGCAGAAACGGACCAGGCTTAGATGAAGATCAAGCCTTCAAATCCCTTTTTGTGCACAACCTGCACCCCTGTGTCCGAACTCATGTTTCACTGTTTTCAAGGGGCCAACACTCAGCCCTTGAATTAAGAAATGAAGCCCAAATGGACTGGGACACTTTAAGGATTGTGCCCAGGAACGAGGTATTGGAAACAGCTAAGCACGTTGTTCCAACCAAGCCTGCCGGCACATCCCAAGTTGCCCCATTAAAGTCTAATGGCTCAAAACAACGGCATGTGAGTAAATTCCCGGTTAAGAGCCACCGTGGTCGCTTCTCACACTCTGATTCCAGCCGGAATTGGAGAGAAGACCGACCCGGTAGGCCCAAGCCTCAGAGTCACCAGCATGACTCTGATAGGGAAGATACCTTGTCTGAAGAGAGCTTCTTCAGTTCCTCTGAGGACAACTAAAGCCTCTAACCTTTGTTAAGTATTGTGTATGCCTTGAGTAACCACTCCAAAGAGCTATCTGGTCTTGTTCAACCTCCATCAAAAGACTGAATAAGGCTGATCTATAGCCGTGGTCTCCTCACAGGCAGACTCCCAGCTGAAGCTTTGACCTCTTTCTTTTGCACACCTTTGCTACCAAAGGGGGAGGCAAAATAAACTGGTAGTTTATAGCAGCCAGTTAGATTTGCATGTAGCAGCAGCAAACGCAGATCGTAAGTAGGTACTGTAGAGTTAAATCCGACACCTGTTATAACTCGTTCATTGCTTCTTTCTACACCTACTGAACCATCGTAAAGTATTGCATGTAGAAACTACAGTGTAATATTTACAAGTATATTGCCACACCCCAGTGTGCCTTACTCCACCTCTTCCCCAAGCAAGACAACACCACTTGTGAGCTTACCACATCATTTAGAAATGAGACCACCTCTCCATTTCCTTCCTGATGACACAGCCATAAGGTTAAGCTTGGATACAGAAAGCTGCCCTAATTTGAAAATGTCCCGACATATTTCAGATGACAACCCTCGTCAGCAACCTGACTGTAGGGACTAGAACAATTGGTCAGTCTGAACAAGACTTCGAAAAAGGCTACAGCCTCTCCATCCTAGACCCCTACATCATCTGAACATTTTCATGGCTGGGTCATTCCTGTTGGTGCTCCACCTTCTGGACACCATCCAATAACTAACAAAACACCTGAACTAACAAAACGACTAACCCTTTCACCAAGGTTTCTTATGTTTTGTGACAATGTATTCACTGTTCGACCTTAGTGTTTCACATTGTTTGTGTCATGTGTTTTAGACCAGTTTAGTTAATTGTTGATAAATGCCTGGATGTTTGTCAGTCAATTGTTAACTGTGTTACCGACCCAATGTACTTGACCTGTGGACTGTGAACTGACTTTTGTGCTCTCAAGGAACACTGGCTTCAGCCGCATCCTGAGACCACAGGGGGGATGTAGGGACTACAACTTCCACATTCCCACAGGAAAATTCCGCGACGTCCACTACGAATGACGTCTAACTTGGTTCAGCCAATCCCGTAATGGCGGGAGCAATAAACTTTCCCGTATAAGAGCAAGACACGTTCTTGGGATCTCTCTTCTGCTTCTTCTGCTTCTTCTCTTCGACGCACCCCTTTTGGCCATTCGCTTCAGCTCATCTGCTCCGAGACTCGGACAGAGGCTGACTGCTGCACAGCGCACTACCAGGCCTACGGACACACCCAGTTACCTCGCGGTAACTACGTGGCCTATAGTGAGTGGAAATTGTTGTATGCGGAACGCTACATCAGTTTACCCCAATAAAGCTCAACAACGAAACAGCAACAAACTTTTACACCTGGAAAAGACAACAGGGCTAAAGAAACATTTCATAGTGCCATGGTCGTGTCATTTGCCAATTGTTCAACATAATGGGACAGCATTTCAATTTGGTCTAGGGCTTGCATCACTCCATAGTTGGGTATAAGAGCTCCTAGGGCTTGTGACCAAAATGTTTGTGCACACGTGAAATATTTAACACAACCGGAATGGTTATCTTCACCCCCTGTGGAAAGGAGTGAGATAGGGGATTGACTGGGTATCTGTGCTGGACGCATGGTGGGATATATATATATACTAGGGAACAAGTTCCCGTGAACTGAGCCGGTAACTCGGCCACACCGTTGTTCCTCATAACCAATGTGTTCCTGGTGGAGCTGGAACACGACAAAATTTTTTCAATCCTAGTAATAATATCCAACCATTTTCCTCATTAACACAGTCACCAGGGGAGTCATGAGGTGAAAGAGGTGCAGAATATTGCCGGGTCATCAGATGGCGATGGGTCCCAACGCTATGGTAAATGTTGTGATTGTCTATTGTGTAGATATTTTGGCAATTCATTTGTGGGATCCTCCCCATTAGTGAGGAAGCTCCATCCTGCTCGAAGCACCATGTAAAACTGGCTGGAACAATGACATCAGATAGATTAAAAGAGGGTATATGAACTTGATTACAAACCAAGCCTGGAACACAACATTGAGTAAGAGAAAAAGCAGTGAAATTATGACAGGTGGATACATCTACAGAGCTCTTGACATTAAGTTTCAAAAGAGCACATGTATCACATTGTGAAACTGGGTGTGCCACCCAGGGAATACCAGCACCTACACTCACTGAAGTGTGGGAGGTGTCAGTGATGGTGGTGACTGGTAGTGACAGCAGGCACACTAGACAACAGACACACTTAGGAAGAAACACAGGCAGAGAGACACAGTTAGGTATTTCCCCCATCCCCCCTGAACAATTGGCTCAATTGGCTCATGTGATACCACCTTAGCTTCCCTCGGATGGCTATGGCTATGCAGCTGTGGCAGACAGCCTTTACTTCATAGGGCCCGTGCCACAAGGTGTCGTGAGCCCGAACCCCGTGCCGAGCTCAGACCTCATGTTCCCACAAGCAGTACCCCACGAGGAGGTGTCTCGGAGACTAACTCTCTTTTCTTTTAAGTACTTTCGAACGTCCTGGAGAACTGGTAAGTTCTACTGAACTTCCAGCCCAGTCTCGAAGTGAAGTGGTGTGACGCAACGCTGTTATGATCTCCTGTATTCACTGTAGTTTTTCTAGTTGACTCAATTCCACTCAATTATAATTATGATTAAGCATATTTTATTGTAGTCAAGTAAATAGAATTATACAGTTCACAGGTTAAATATGATCTTTCAGTTTGCTAGTCACATAAATTGCTTTATATTCTTTCAACCGTATACCGGTGCCTTTACATGATTCACATAAGGTTCATATAACCCCTTTGTTTTTCTAATTCACCTTTCCACCAGATGTTAATGTCAAGATACACCCTTCAAATATCCATAAGGTTTATATAACCCCTTTGTTTTTCTAATTCACCTTTCCACCAGATGTTAATGTCAAGATACACCCTTCAAATATCCATCCTCTTTGGCCTTTATCTTATCCTATAACTCCCCCTTCAGGGAGATAAAAGCTACTCCTAAAATATTGTGGGCACGAACACCCCTAGACTTTTCTACTTTATTCCTACCTTATATAGTATCTTACTCAAAAATAAAAGACATAAAAATGAAAGGAAACTTGTAACTTTAAATCACCTAACAATGCTACCTTCTACCTTATAAGTAATATAAAATATAATTACCACCCATGCCCTAAATATAGCCGCGGGATTTGATCCCTCCTCCTTGCTGTTGATGAGCTCTTTGAACAGCTGCATTGGTTTGGGACTCTGGGGCAGGATCAGGACCCAGACTTTCGAAAGACGTGACTTTGCTCCAGTCACTGGCTCCAATGCCGCAGATGTCCTTGGAGACAGCCATCACCTGCACTTCGTACCGCGAGTGCCTGTTGTATGGGATGTGCACTGGTGTGTCCGGTAAACTATACTTCTCCTGCCAGTCAGAGGACCCGCTGCTTCTGTAGCGGTACGTGTACTTCCAGCAGTCTTCAAACACGTCGGGGGGGTTGCAGTGCAGCCGCAGCATGTGCCTCTCCTCACTGACACTGAGGTTAGGGGGGGGAGGCTTCAGGTTCTTGCGTGGGTCCAGCAGGAAGGTGTTCTGTAGCGTGGAGGGACCCCGCGTCCCGTCTATTGGCCGCCAGGTGCAGTTCATGGCTCCAAGCATGTCTTAAAAGCAATAAACTCTTTCACCAGCTTTTCTGTACGATGAGGGATGCGCATGAACACCTCTTCGCTATCAGTCCTGTTGCCACAACTCTTTGGCTGAGTCTGCACCGCGTACGTCACTCCGTTCTCCATATCCAGACATTCCTGGTAATGTGTAGATTCCTCCGTAAGGGACTCCAGGTTGCCAGCCTGCCCAGCTGTTACTGTACTGTGGTATTGAACGCCACATGTACTGCTGTTCAATTTCTCCGGTGGGCTCCAGGTCAAGTTCACGCAGGAGTCGTTGGAGAATTACAGATACACATCACTAGGCAGAGGGAGCGCGCCACTCCAGCTTGATTATAGTTGTCCTGCGTTGCAGCCCGTAGATATCTTGTTAAGGCTTTTTTAACGTCTAAAAGCTCACTCCTTATATATCCTGAAACTTGTATAGAAGTGTACTTATTTTGGTAAGACATTCATCCAGAAATATCCCCATTATACCGAGTGGGAAAACACTAGCGCTTATGCAACTTATTTAATGAGCCTATTCATCACTGTTATCTGCCTCACTGTCGTTTCCCCATACCTTAAAGGGAGTTTCCCAACACTTTATCTAATATACCCCTCCAGTAGGGAGTTTCCACCATCCTAGCACTTTCTCTAGATGCTCCTTCGTGTGTCGCCATAATGGATCCACAAAGGACATTCAACTTATGGCCGAGTGTAATTCATCCCCCAACTCCTCTACAGTCAGTCCTTTGAATCTATCCAACAAATTGTCAGTGCTATAATCAGGGAGGTCCTTAAAGCCTCTTAATCTTCTTTCGGTATTAACATCCCTCCCTTCTTCCTTATCTTTCCTACATTTTTCCATCTCCTCATACTCTTTTATTTCCCAATCGTCCACATTGTTTTCCTCATCTCTTTGCTTTAACCAGGCCCTATGCTCCTCCCCTGTAAGAGCAAGCCCACACTTCTCAACCAAGAATGTTATTATACATTCATGTTACGCATGGCCTCAGTCAGACCTTTAGCCTTGCTCCTTAGTACCCTAAATCTAAGTCCTCCGACTTCAGACTCCTCTGCTGACAAGTAGGGCTGCTCATTAGCTTTTTCCTCTTACGGGCGTTCTTACTACCACCTCAATGGCGTGTGCGAGGGGTTAACTATGCATTCCTGCCTAACCCATCTTCTGTCAATCTCTCATCAGGCGGGCCTAAGGCCGGGTCCTGCTTCACAAAGACACGTACCATAACCATGTCACCTTCTGTGACTTTAATCTCGGAGGTAGGGTTGAATTGGGCATCATTGCACATGTCGGCCTGCTTCAGTGCAGCCTGCGCATGCAGCATTTTCAGCCGCTCCCTTAGCTGCTCTAATACCACCTGCTGCTTTGCAAGTACCAGAGGCCCCAGATCTGAGGAGGGAACCTCTGGGTCAATTGGTAGCCTCATGAGTCGCCCTGTCATCAATTCATATGGACTAAGGCCTGTAGCTCTGGATGGGGTAGCCCGCAGAATGGTTAGGACTGTGGGCAACGCCTCGGTCCACTTATTCTGGTGTTGCGCTATTTGTTTAGCAATCCCCTCCTTGATGGTGTGATTTACTCATTCAACCATCCCTGAACTCTGAGGTCTATAGGGCATATGAAATGATTGCTTGATGTGTAGCATTTTGCAAACCCGTTGGGTTACCTGACCGGTGAAATGAGTCCCTTGATCAGATTCGATTTGCATTGGCGCTCCCCAGAGCGGGATGATTTGGTTCGCTAACACCTGTGCCACTGTATTCGCGGTGTTATTGCGTGTGGGAATCACCTCAACCCATTTAGGAAATTTATCAATGATCACCAGACAATAGCGATACCCCCCTCTCGCAGTGCGGAGTGGACCAATGAAATCTAACTGAAGGGATTCCCATGGCCCTCTCGGTGGATCAGGCCGACTCAGGTTTGTACGGCCGGGTCTGCCTTGGTTTACTGAGGCACATACAATGCAAGAGCTACACCACTGCTCGACATCAGCTTGCATATGTGGCCACCAAAAATGACATTTAACTAGTTGGTTAAGGTTAAGGTTTTTCCAGCTGACACATGCGCATATTCATGATACAATTTTAGCACCGGCCTTCACAGTGCATCGGGAACAACATAATTGCCTTCTCGCAAAACTATACCCTCTGTGATTATAACCAGCAGGTCCTGCTTTAAGTATGGCACCAGCTCACTCCCCTCATCCCTCATTTTTGATACTGCTTTAGGTCAATGGGAGTGACCTGAACCGCATAGACAGCCGGCCCTAGCGGGGTATTCTGCTGCCAGTCCTCACCGCATGTGGCAGCTAACTTGGCTAGGTTGTCAGCCATAGAGTTATGTCATTCATGCACATTTGGGTCTTTTGTAATGTGTGCTCGTACTTTCACAACAGAAAGAGATGCTTTGCAAGCCTGTATGGTGTCCTATATTGCAATGATGGTCTTAAAATGTTTTACCGGAGCCCCGGCAGCTGTAAGAAATTTTTGCAGCCACTGAACCATAAAATTATGCACCACCCGAACGCATAGCCGCTATCAGTATATACACACAGCGATTCAGGGTGAGCCCTAATGGCCTCCAACAACCCGACAAGTTTGGCTTCCTGCGCAAACATCCCAGGCGGTAATTTGAATAACAACTGTTGGCCATTTTCGGAGTCCCCCTCCGGGACCCAGACTGCACATCCTGTATAAAACCTGCCCTCCTTCCAGAACCTCAAGCCATCAATGTATGCTCGGGTCTGGCCTGGTACTTCACAATCCCTGGCTGGGCTTGGTGTTTCAGGTCTCAGTTCACAGATATGCGGCTGGCCTTCCACATCCCCAAGGAGATGGGGTAGGATTCTGTTGTTTTCAGTTCCCGAGCCTGGATGTCAGTAAGCCACCGCACCAGCCTATGGGATGATACGCCTTTGATTTGACCCTGCAGCAGGATTCGGACGGGCGTATGCATTGTGTGCACAACAACAGGTTGGAAGCCCACTAGCGGCTCTGTTGTTGCTAACATCCAATGCACCACGAGAACGTGCTGTGTACATGGGTCAAACCCCTGCTCAACCGGGGATTTCTTCCAGCTATAGTATGCAATGGGACACACTACTCCCCCGTGCTCCTGAGCCAATACACCACTGAGCGTATTTTCATACGCGTCGACCTGAATGTGGAACGGTTTTTCTGGATTGGATAAAGCCGGCGCCGAACATAAGCAAAGCTTTAAATTTGCAAACGCCGCTTTGTGTTCCTCCTTCCAATCTAGAACGTCAGTAGGTTTTGCTTTGCCTTTCAGCAGGTTGTACAGGGGAGCAGTAATGCCAGCAAAGTTGGGAATGAAATCCCGAAGGTAGTTCGCTGTTCCTAGCACTTTCTGCAAAGAGTTTAAAGTATACGGTTGGGGCAGCTCAGCAATGCATTTCCGCCTATCCTCCGTCAACGCACGGTAACTCTGCATAAGCAAATAGCCTAGGTAGTGGACCTCCTTTCGAGCGATTTGCGTTTTCTCCTTATTTAATTTAAATCCTGCTTTGCCCAGGGTCCGTACCACTGTGCCGACTAACTGCAGGTGATCATCACGTGATCCCCCTGTAGTTATCAAGATATTGTCAACATAATGGGTAACGTTACCCGTCTTGCACAGTGGCCCCAACACATCAGATACAGCTCTATGGAAAATAGCCGGACTATTGTGAAAACCCTGAGGCATCCGCTCCCAGGTACACTGGATTTAATTCACAGTAAATGCCATTTTAATCCGATTCCCACTGGAAACAATGCTCCCAACTGCAAGGGAGGCCACGCACCCCTATAGCTCATCTGGGCTGTTCATTGCTGAGGCTGCCAAAGCTGCCTGAAGAGCGCTAGTTTTCAGTTTTTTGACTGTTGTACTGCTGCGTTTTTCTCACTGGACTTCTGGTCTCCAGGCTTCATCGCCTGCAAGTCCCGCAGTAGGCTCTGTGAGGACTGCCATGGAAGGCCCAATGCCTCTCGCAACATCCAACAATTATCGAGCCAATGGTTATTTCTATTGCAAAAAGGACATCTCTGCCGTAAGCCGGTTCTCGACTCCTGTGGGATAGCTCTGCCTTTCCCTTTGGCTACCCATTGAGTAGCCGCAATAGCGCAGGCTTGCCCTGCTTAGCTACTCGGCCTTCTATCTTGGATGCCCATTCCACCAGTGACCGGAAAGTGTTCTCTGGCGGATCGGCTCCAATAGCCAAAGCCTGCTGAATGTAATTGCCAGTGTTGTTTTTCAGAAGCTGCAATAAAACTTCCTGATCTCGATTAGCACTCTCCACTTCCGAGTACTCTTTAAACGCCACCCACATGCGCTCGGCGTACACCTCAAAGGCCTCTTTCGGTGCCTGTTTGATGTCAAGAATTTTATGCCAAGCTGCATATGTCGGTCCCCACAGCCATAATAACGTTGCCTTAAGCCACTTGCACACCTCACTGTCTTCTTCCTCTTCCTCCTTAATCACAATCGTCCCTGTCCTCAACTCCTCAGACAACTGCGACTTTAACTCCTCAGGAATTGTAAGAAGAGCAATTTGCCATACGTCCCGCAACTCTAAATTATACACGGAAGCCTGCAGCATAAGGTTGGCCCAATATGGCTGGAACGGGCCCCTTCTGGGCATCATACCTACGACCTCCTTATGCCGAGTGCATTCGTTGCATGTGAGATGGCGACTGATGACGGTAACGGTGTCATCGGCATTCGTAATTTTTTTATTTTATTATTTTCTATTAAGACAGCGACCTTAATGGTGTTAGGAGTAGCAGTCATACCAGTCCTATGGCGCGTTCTCACCGGGCTGCGCTGCCAGGGTTTACCCGGCTCACCCGGCGGTAATATGATCTAGCTACAGTATCCGGGGAAGGTCCGGCTGACCTCCTCAGGGTCGCCGGGCCTTCCTTGACTGAGAAGGTTTGCCTGCGGGGCTTACCAGACAGGGATAGCACTTCCTCGTCCTCACTATCTTCCTGTGTGTCGCCTCTGTCAACAGCGGAGCCCGCTTGCCTTATGGCCGACACGGGAAGCCCAACTTTACTACTACTACAAGGCCTCGGTGTAATCCTGGCTCCTCGCCAGCTCCTGCTCAAGCTCAGCAATTCGCTTTTGCATGCCAGTACTTTGAATTGCCCAGTTATGCTTATCAAAAGCGAAAGCCTCCACCTTGGCCCGCAATCCCCACAGCTCCTCAGAGCGTGTCTTTTCCAGTTTACGCGTGCTGTCCATAACTCGCTCATTCCCCGCAAGTAACCGCTGGTCGTTCTGACGCAACAAATATACCATCACTGCCGGCAACTTGCGGAATTGATGTTTTACTTGGCGCTTACGCCCCTCCGTTTCATACCAATGGCGAATTCGCTCATTGCTCCAAGCTACCGTCACACCACAATTATGCACCCGGACCAACAAGTCCTTAAAATACACACTGAAACCGTCCATCACCTTTTGGTCCACACTTTGCTGCTCCTCGCTATCCATGTTTCCTTCTAGAGTCAGTCCCCACCGGATTTCTAAGGTCTCCGGTCTAACACTTGGGTATATTGACCCGTTCTAAAAATGTGTCTGAATGGGGTAGATTTCACTTTCCCTGCACACTAGAGTAGAAAACACCGCTGTACTTACCACGGCAGCTGTGGGTAGTTCTGGAACTCAAACCGTGTAGACCTTGGAGGGCACGTCACGTTATATAGTTACAGCGTCAGATCACGTCGCCTGGACCTTTAACTGGAACTTCAGATACAGCACCTGGAATCACGTCGGGGTCACTACTTGTAGAACCCACGCAGCTAGACCAATGAGGGAATAGCTGGAGGTGAAGTTTTTTCCTTGGCTGTTGTGAAGTTAATAAGATGTTTTAATTATTATCCTCCGTCCAAGAACAGAGCACAATTAGGTTTAAGAATATACTGACCTCCACAGGTCAGATATGGATTGCGCTGCCCCTGAAGGCTGGCCTGAAATGGATCAGTAAAATTCTTATTATTCTCCGATCGCAAATGGGGCCATGTTGTAAGCTTAGTGGTTACTATAGTTTTACTCGTTTATCTGACTCCATTTAAGATTAGAATTTAGAAATTTGGTTTTGAAACATGCGCAAACCTCGGGAGTGGTTACACTCGACTCTTACTGGCGCCACCAATACTCACCATATGCTCCCGGGATTAGCATTATTGCTGAATCTCAGTTCGGAGGAGAACTGAGGGTCTAGCCAACACAATACATGCACTACCTTTGACATAATAGTTGCGAGCCCAGGTCGGTGTGCATTTAGAGGGCTCCTTAGAGCTAACTTGACAGGAACCGGCATAGAAACGCCCATGGGTTCCCTTCACATCAAATTACAAGAGCCATGCACCACCAATCCTTTTTATGGGCCGAACTTGGCTGCCTTTCCCAGCTTGGAAACACCACCAAAGTACCAAGCTACTGATCAGTTGGTCTTTGGTCAATATTGTCCCCCTGAGTATTCAGTCGTAATTTAGGCTGAAAAAGGTACAAGATGAATTAGAGTCATGGAGATCACGCAAGTTACAAACAAAATAATTTATTCGCAGACAGGTAGGTTATTAGCTTTAGAATATCACAGTCAATTACAAAATATACAAATTGAAAATAGAAATATAGAGTAAATTGTCTTACCCAGCCTGCTGTGGCTACGCACATATACAGAGTATGCACAGTGTGGGAAGTCGAGTGCGATCTTCCCTGATAGGCTTATCTCCCTTGCTTTTATGCCAAATCATGCATTTGAACCAGGCAACAGTGCCATCAATTAGCCTGGAGGGGTTGTCAAATCTGAAATTTAGACCCTCCTCTTGGGGGTGTCAAGTAAGGTAGATAGAAAATTAGATGATTACCAGAGAGGATACTCCACTGTCTCCAGTTTTACCTTGAGTTCCTGAAACTATGGTTTATTAAACTCCATTTGGTATGGAATGTATCTCATCCGATTCCTTGATTTTACCGGATCACATCCATACCAAACAGATTATCCTCATGTCTTATTATGGTGCAGTTATCATGAAACCTCCCTCCTGAGTATCCATTTCACATGCAATTCCTGTTACTACAACATAAGACATAATGCAATACTACAAGGATCACATGGGCAATGTTTACAAGGTTTTACCGGGTCTATTTGACCATCTCAACATCAGTTTTGAAGTTTTCATCCAGGAGAGCAGTCACTGGTGTAATGACAGCAGTGCCCAAATGAGGGCACTGTGACATTGTCCGGAGTCTTTCCCCTTGGAAGTGACCAGGTATGGGGTCACGAGAGAGGTCACAATTGTTCTGGCGCACATTCTTTTCCCAGGGGTTTCAATGGTGCCTGTGGCCTAACTGCCCTTAAACCACTCATACAACCACCATACATCTTCCCCTTATCTCCTTCAGCGCCGATGGCCTGAAACTCCCCAGAGGTAGTCCAAACAGTATTGTCCTCTGTTCCTTTGACACAAACCAGAAGCCCCAGCTCTCAGGTTCCTCACAAATGGCAGCCCTTCTCAAGTCACACTTTTCCTCTCCCCTATAGTGCTAAGGTAAAAAGAGCACTAAGGGTAGCCAAAAGGCAAATCGAAAGAAAAATTGTGGATGATGCTAAATGTAATCCCAAATGATTTTTTCAATACTGCAGTAAGAAAAGGAAAATTAAAGAGGATTAAGTGCATTAAGAATAACAAAGGAGAACTGCTGTATAAGAATAAAGACATTGCAGAGGCATTAAATGCCTACTTTGTTGAGAGTTTTACCAGGGAGGAGGTTATTAGTAGGCCGGAAGGCATACTCAGTACCAACAAGGTTTTAGCCAATATTGAGATAGGGGATGAATAAATATTGGATAACTTACATAAGCTAAAGACAAATAAGGCAGCAGGCCCATTAAAAGTAATTTAGTTAAATCTATGGAGAGATCTCAAACATGCTTTACGCAAGGAGGCTGAAGAATATTTCTGATCTAGAGGTGTTCTGCCAGGAAGAATGGGGAAAAATTCCAAAAGCGAGAATTTAAAGACTCTTAGCTGGCTATAGGAACTGTTTACAAGCTGTTATTGGTGCCCAAATAAAAAGTTATCTTGCTTTAAAATGTGGAGAAATGTGTCATGTTTAACATTGTACCGTTTAGAGGTCAGGTTTGCTCCTGTTCACTTAAATATTCATTGTAAAAGGCTTTTTGACCAGGTTTGTCCAAATTTTTGCGCACTACTGTACTTGTATAAAATGCATTACTTGTTGCTTCGCTGAATATCATATTTGGATTCGGGAACATCCCTAACTTACTTTTTTAAAATGCTTTCTCCCCATTTTCTCCCAACTTGGTAGCCAATTGTAACCTACCTATTCCAATCACCCATGTTGATGTGGATACTCCACAACGGCCCCATCCATCAGCGGCCCAGGGGGATCAGGATATTAGAGAGCGATACACCTTCAACAAGCTGCATTATCTCAGATTCCTATGACTGTGGCTCTGAGGCAAGTACAATCATATACGGCAATCCTACAGCCCCTACCAAGTCCCTCCCCCGACCCTCAGAGTGACAAGCCAATTATGCCACTCCACCAGTGCCGGCCAACCTTGGCTTTGGTTGGTTTGGGGTTCGGTGTGCAACTGCAATGAACTGATGCCTGCATCAAGGTCCGTTGCTTTAGCTGTGCGCCGCCACAACACTAACTAAAGATATCAGTAAAACAGGGCATTACGTATTGGGTAAGGTGAGTAAAAATAAATACAAAAATATCGTTTTTCTTGTTTCTCTTGAACCCTTCATCCATGTCAGCATCCATGATGCTTGGCTGTCTGTCATCATAATGGCCAATTAAGCACCGCCGTTTTGTGCCACAATGCATAACCACCTCTGTGCCATCCCTGCTGATATGTTGTGCACCTCTTGCTGAACTGGACGGTTCATGCCAGGGACACCTAACCTCTTCAAACTATTTGAAACCTGTTCTATCCACCTCTTGCCTCAGCTCACCAAGAACTGGGCTTCATTAAGTTGGTTGTTTCAGCAGAAGCAAGAGCATTTAGAAACAGGCAACAAAATATGCCAGGAGCTGTGTGCTTTTCTCTGAGATGCCACACTGGTAAAGGTAAAAGTAACTACAGCAAATGAAGGAATCAAGGGGAATGTGGCTTGATTCTGTCTGTCTTGTTCAGTCTCTCCCTGCAGTCCACTAAGAAATAAAATCTCTCTTTATATGCTGTCAGGTAGAATGTAATGGCTCCTCACACCTTATACAGATACAGGATCAGCATGCTAGGCATTGAAACAGAGATGCATAAGAGAAGATGCGCATCATACCCACAGTGAAATTTGTTGGTGGGTCAGTGATGTTTTCAGGCGGTCCAGAGACACTGGTTAAAACCAATGGTATAATGGATTCCATCAAGTATCAGGCAATTTTGGCTGGATCTGGTTGCCTTGTAGGTGTACTTTCCAGTAAGACAATGACCGAAAGCATACCTGAAAATCCACACAGAAATCTTCTGCGACAAGCAATATTCCTGTACTACAGTAGCTCGGGCACCAGACCTTAATACAATCAAAAACCTATGGGCTGAACTGAAGAGGGCACTTGATAAGTGCAAACCCAAGAATGTGAAGGATCTTGCAGGGATCTACATAGAGGAATGGTCCAAAATCCCAGCAAAAGTGTTCCTTATTCTTGTCAACAATTATAGGAAAAGACACCATGCTGTTATCCTTGCCAGTCAGTGGTTGATGCCAATACATATGGAACCTTGATTTTGGCGAAATCTGTTTTTTAATAAATTAACGTTCGATTTAGTTCTGATCTACTAAGGAGTTGATGCCAACTTCATGTGCCCTACCTTGGTCAGCCGATTGAGCCCCACATCCCATTTGACAACAGCACTCCAAACCAACATGCTCACGGGCGTCCCTCTGGCCAAAGACGACTACGTCACCACCCTTATAAGAATCCTGGTCTCTGGGAATCATCACAAAGAAATTTCCTTCTATGTCATGAAGTCATCTCACGTTTCCGTGGTGTTGGGCAGACCCTGGCTCCTACATCACAATCCGCAGTTTGACTGGGTTCAAGGGACTATCACAAGCTGGAGTCCTGGCTGTCATGTGTCCTGCCTACACTCCCCTTCCAGTTCATCTACTCCTATCTTGCCCGCCAATGAGGCGGGCTCAAACCTAATATGCCTTTCTTGTACCACAACCTCCATCAAGTCTTCAGCAAATCCCGAGCCAGCTCCCTACTCTAAAATGTACATCATACCATTGTTGTAATGTGTGGTTATTTGCATTACTGTCTCCCTCCTGTCAGCTTTGACCAGTCTGTCCCTTCTCCATTGACCCCTCTCATTAACAAGGCATTTTTGCCTGCAGAACTGTTTCCAGTTTCATTCCCTCATTCATTTGTTCCACCTGTCTCATTTTGTGCCTCCGCCTCCCCATTCCTTATATGTACTTCCTTCCTGCCATTTCTCTCACCTGTGTCTCATTGTTTTTTCAATCACTAGTCTATTTAAACCTGTCCTTTTAAATAGTTTCTCATTGCTTGTTTGTCTTTCTGTATTCTGTTCCCTACCCCGGTTCTAGATTCCCCGTACCTGTGCCCTGTATACATTCTGCTCCTGTCTGTTCTGCTTTTGGATTTTTCTGTTCTGACATCTGCCTGGTTTTTTGGTTTTTGTCTTGGTACTGTAGGGTCCTCGCATGGGCCACCAAATAACGTAGGGATTTTACTCTCTACGAAACCAGGGTGCCAATTAATGTAGTGTAGCAGTATAACTGCAAAAAGTAATCAGTCTCATAAAATTACTGTTATCAGAAATATCTAACCACAAATTTTGTATTTTAATTAATAATTAAAATAACCAATATCAATGATTAAAACATACCGATAACCTGAAAGTTGGAAGTTCTTTGAAAGACTGCTTTAACTGGGCTCTCATGTCTATGTGATGCCAAAACAGACACCGGGTTTAATAAAATATATTTATTTAACAAATGTACAAACAGAACAGATATAGGGTTGGACTAACGGGAGGTTAGTTGGGTAAGGTATGTTAGAATATATGTGTGTGAGTGCGCGCACAAGCGCACATGTCCCTTCAGCAAAGGAAAGGTAAAAGTGTAGTGTAGTGTTAGTGTAGCTGTGAGAAGGGACTACTTCCATCGTCTACTCTATATATGCACGAAAGATGGCAAATCAATTCACGTATATGTATATAGCTAACAAAATACATTCAAACTATAAGACAGCAAATATAGGTACACAGATTTACAATATCAGCTAAGACTGAACTAAACACTGGCTATGCCTGAATGTTTATTGTCTTACTGAGTCCAAACGCATTTCTGGATGGTAATGTGAACTGTTGTTGTAGGCAGATGCGCAGAGCTGGGATCTTCCCGTGGGCTGTGCGTTGTCATCTGGTCTGTTCGGTTCCGGAAAAAAATGTTCTCTGGTCCTTTTTCCGGGTGGAAGAGTTTGTTGCTGTGGTTTGCAATGGTAAACTGATGTAGCGTTCCGCATACACCAGCTTCCACTCGCTATAGGCCACTAAGTTACCGCAAGGTAAACTAGGTGTGTCCGTAGGCCGGGTGGTGCGCTGTGCAGCATTCAGCCTCTGTCCGAGTCTCGGAGCAGATGAGCTGAAGCGAATTGGCAAAAAGGGTGTGTCGAAAAGAAGTGGGAAGAAGGGAGGAGAAGGGGCAATCCCGAGCGGAGGAGACGACGACAGCCTACACGCGGCCTCCTCTGTGAGTAGCAAGAAATGGTGCAAGACCAGCTTGTGAAACTAATGTCATCACCCAGCTGGCAGACCAAGGCGCAGGAGGCCGGAGGGACACAGTATGTCCACGTCAAGACGGGTGGCCATCCCGACCATCGAGCAGCACCAGGTTCTGTCAGTGCTCCAGCTTAATGTAGAGGGCCTCACCACCGCCAAACTGGAAGTCACTCACCACCTTGCTGACTCCCACAAAGTAGCAGCCGTCCTCCTTCAGGAGACACACTGTGACAGTGATAACATCCTCAAACTGCCCGGATTCCAACTTGCTACTACTATTCCAACTATCGACAGCAAACAGCATGGACTTGCAACCTTTGTCAGGAATGACCTCAGCTGGACAGCCACTGGCCAATCTCCACCAGGCTCGAGCATCGAGTGGCTGTCTACTAAAGAACCCAAAAGAACCCCTAAGCTTCTTTTCTGCACATTGGAATACCCACACCAACCCGGACCTGGCCTTCGCTGTGTGTCACACGGCCCAAAGCCAGTGAGACGAGTTCTGCAAAGGTTCCCCCACTCACACCATCGACCGTCCATCATAACAGTTCCGTCTCTGGTGCAGCTAGTAGCAGAGAAACCCGTCAGGAGATGGAAGTTTCGAAAGGCAAACTGGCAGTCATTCACTGAGGAGACGGAAAGAAAATCAGTCTGCCTCCCAGACCCAGATACTGCTGATGTGGACACCGGGTACGCAGCCTACTGCGAAGTACTCCTTGGGGCAGCAAGGAAAACCATTCCCCGTGGCTATAACGCAAACTACATCCCGGGCTGGGATTAAGAGTGCAGCTACCTCCTGCATGTCCACCAGCAGGCGAGCTCCAGGGAAGAATTGGATGAGTCTGCAACGACACTCCTGCAGAAGCTGGATGCCACCCGAAGGACAAGGTGGACTGAAGTTGTGGAGTCAATTGACTTCACCCACTCTAGTCGCAAGGCGTGGCGGACAATCAACCAGCTGACAGGCAGAACAACATCGGCCCCCAAGTGCCCAGTAACAGCAAATGCCATCGCGTCCCAGCTCCTTAAGAACGGCTGCTTCCCGGGTGCAGATAAAAACTTTGCCCGCACAACATCACACAAGGTATCCTCCTTGTGTAGGGCAGCCAGTGTGGATGCTAACCTGTCACGAGACTACACTACAGCTGAGCTCCAGGCGGCCATAAGCAAACTCAAACAAGGGAAGGCACCAGGCCATAATTACATCCACCCTGAGTTTGTGACCCACCAGAGTGCAAAAACATCCGTATTGGCTCTGCTCGTTCTACTCAGCATGCTTCCGGAGGTTCAAGCTCCCGAAGATCTGGCACCGTGCTGCTGTCATAGCCCTTCCAAAGCCAAACAAACCTGCTGAAGACCTTAAGTCCTACAGACCCATCTCACTGCTCTGCGTCCCATTCAAGATCTTGGAGAGGATGATCCATAGCCGCATCGAGCCAGTAGTGGACCCACAACACCCACGGAAACAGGCCAGTTTCCGTCGCGGATGGTCAACGGTCGACCAGGTGACACTGCTCACTCAAGATATTGAGGACAGCTTCCAGCAAAAAGAGAAGGCTGGAGTAGTGTTGCTGGATCTCACAGCTGCCTATGACACCGTCTGGCACCGTGGACTCCACCTAAAGCTACTAAAGACCATCCCCGACTGGCATATGGTGAAGTTCATCATGGAGATGCTGACAAACCGCAGCTTCACCTTACAGACCAGTGATGGACAATGCAGCAGGCTCAGGAATGGCGTTCCGCAGGGGTCTGTCCTCGCACCAATGTTGTTCAACATATACATCTACGATCCACCGGAGACAACATCCCATAAATATAGCTACGCTGATGACCTAGCCATCATGATGCGACGACCAACATAGGAGGCGATGGAAGACGGCCTAAACCAGGACATCCTGGCAGCCTACCTGCGCAAATGGCGCCTACAGCTTAGCATTGGCAAGACAGTGTCAGCAGCTTACCACCTCAACAACAGCGAAGCAAAAAGGGAACTGGGTGTATTCGTCGACAACAAGCGCCTGGAGTTCCAGCAAGCCCCATGGTACCTTGGTGTACGTCTGGATAGGACACTCTCCTTCAAACAACACCTTGAAGAAGTGATGGCCAAAGTGTCATCAAGGGTCTCACTAATCCGACGTCTCGCCGGTACTAGCTGGGGTACATCCGCTAAGGTGCTTCGAATCTCCACGCAAGCCCTGGTCTTCTCCGCAGCTGAATACTGTGCCCCAGCCTGGTGCAGAAGCCCACATGCCAGGAAGGTCGACATAGCCATAAACAACGCTCTTCGGACCATAACTGGCTGCCTGAAGCCCACCCCCGTGTTCCACCTGCCAGTACTAGCGGGAATTGCCCTGGCCGGCCGGCCTCCGATGAGAGGCTGCTACCCTTGCCCTAGCAAGGAAAGCCCGGAGACATGACTGGCATATCCTGCACAACACCACCACACAGTGCTGCCTCTAAATAGACTCAAGTCCCGCCATTCATACAACAAGGCACAAGAACTGCTCAGGTCCATCCCTGAGGATCTGTCTACAGAGGCATAGCTGGCGGCTTGAATACCATGTTTGCCTTACCAAAAGATTTTTCATTTATATTGGTGCCAGAATGGCAAAACGGCAAGACCAGTGTTTTGAACGCAAGTGTAGGGACTACAACTTCCACATTCCCACAGGAAACTTCTGCGACGTCCACCACGAATGACGTCTAACTTGGTTCAGCCAATCCCGTAATGGCGGGAGCAATAAACGGTCCCGTATAAGAGCAAGACACGTTCTTGGGATCTCTCTTCTGTTTCTTCTGCTTTTTCTGCCTCTTCTGCTTCTTCTCTTCGACGCACCCTTTTTGGCCATTCGCTTCAGCTCATCTGCTCCGAGACTCGGACAGAGGCTGAATGCTGCACAGCGCACTACCAGGCCTACGGACACACCCAGTTAACTCGCGGTAACTTCGTCGCCTATAGCGAGTGGAAACTGGTGTACGCGGAACGCTACATCAGTTTACTCCTGCAAAGCTCACCATCGAACAACAGCAACGAACTTTTCCACCCGGAAAAAGGACAAGCGAACATCCTTCCAGCAACCGAGTGGACCAGACGACAACGCGCGGCTAAGACGCCCCAGCCTGCGCACCTCTCCAGGACACGCATTCACAGCACCATCGCTGCTCCTATAAGGACAGCACGTCTTTTGGATCCAATGCGTATGAACTAAGTAAGAGAACAAACATTCAGGCATAGGCAGTGTTTAGTTTAGTCTTAACTGTTTTTGTGAATCTGTGTTTCAATATTTACCATCCTACCATTGTAATGTGTTTGGTTAGCTACATATATATGTACGTGAATTGATTCGCCGTCTTTTGCGCATATATAGAGTAAAACTACGCAAGTAGTCCCTTCTCACAGCTAACTCTAACTCATTACCACACCCAGAACTCTAGCTTACTCAAGCTAGCTACTCCCACCTTTCCTTTGTTCAAGCGACACGCGCGCTTGCTCGCGCCCGCACACACACACCCTAACTTCCCCTACTAATTCCCGTTAGTTTATCTGTTCTGTGTTTAATAAATAAATAAATATATTTTATTAAACCCCGGTGTCCGTTTTGGAATCGCATAGACATGAGAGCCGAGTTAAAGCAGTCTTTCGAAGAACTTCCAACCTTCAGGTTATCGGTATGTTTAATCATTAATATTGGTTATTTTAATTATTAATTAAAATACTAAATTTGTGGTTAGATATTCCTGATAATAGTAATTTTATGAGACTGATTACTTTTTGCAGTTATACTGCTACACAACGTTTAACTGGCGCCCTGGTTTCGTAGAGAGTAAAATCCCTGCGTTATTTGGCGGCCCGTGCGAGGACCCTACATAATTTGGAGTCCCGTGCGAGGACCCCTACACAAGTGTGGTTTGGACATTATAATTTTCTTTTGCATTTATGTTTGTTTTATTTAATATTATTTTTGTTGAAAGAAATGCGTTCACATTCCCTTAAACCAAAGTCAACACCAAAGTTTCTTAGAACCCATGGTTTTCTCCCTGACATTGGGCCTCATTTATCAATATTTTTGGAAATCCGTGTACAAATGTATGTGTGATCGGAAACGAACTACCGATTTGCGCTGGATTCATGAAACAAGAGTAGACACAGCTTTTTTTCGTATCGACATGTGTATGTTAATAAATACCAATCAATTATAAACAAAAAGCGTGCACAAAAAATGTATAAACAGCATAAACTGATGCCCCTAAAATATCTTATAAGGACCACAGAAATAAAGCGCTTAAAGGAGCGATTATCAAGGAACGATATTTTCACAGTCTTAATTTAAACGTAATGTAAAGAGAATCAAATACTGCCTTCGTTATATCGGAATGACCAAATTACCACCTTCCGATTGGGAAAAACAGTTCACGTGAACATTGGAAATTAAACGCGAGGAAAAAAACAAAACTCATTAACAAATGAAGCGCCCACATGCCATGCCACTTCTATACCATGATGTTTGAACATGAATTCACCGTTATTGTTTGTTGTTTTTTCTGTGAGCCTTACCAATCGACTTGGTGTTTGAATATGCGCTTTTTTCCGAAGTAGGCCATGCCCCAAAACTTCTAATAGGCTAAAATAATGTAAAGAGAGGCCAGACATATAAACGATGGCCTAAGCAAGCTATGTCCTATTTATAGCAAACTTTGTTTTATAGAATTTATATTAAACCCCACTTAAGCATGAATTAATCTGGATTACCAGAATGGAACAACACCCATTTTCATGTTGTGTTTTTATATGATATAAATAATGATAACATTCCATTTGCTTATTAAAATCAAAGTCTAAATAAAATATTAATTAATGGAATAATAAATGCACAAAGCACGCTTTACAACCGTGTGCTTTCATTTCCGCGCACAATACGAACAGCTGAGACCACTCGTGAAGTTCTTTCGGCTCCTACGAAAAAACTGATCCATCCAAAAACTTAAATCCCACATTATTTGTGGAAATGCATTTCCGATAGATTTACAGTGAATTTTGTTCGGCTCACATTTCATGAATGAGGCCCATTATGTGGTAATTGTTGTCTTTGTGATTTACTTTGTGTATCGGTATTTTTAGTTGGCTAGGTAAGCAGTGTTTGGATAGTTAAGTTTGGTCAATTTTGCTTTGTTTGTTTGTTTATTTGTTCGTTTAAAAAACAAAAAACAAAAAAAAAAAAAAACATTAAAATAGGCCCTGGTCCTTATCTTTGTTGTACAGGTAGCAGTTGAAATTGTACTTCCCTCTAGGGTCTTTCAGCGCACTTATCCCTAGTTATGGGTATGCATGTTGTACGTCACTCTGGATAAGAGCATCTGCCAAATGCCATTAATGTAATGTAATGTAATGAAAGTATTTTCAGAGATTCTTCAAAGAACATTATTAACAGTATGAGTTCCGAAAATGTCCTCAAATTTTCTCAAAAAGGGAAACTCTAGATCTGTCAAGATCTGTTTTTCTGTCTCTGCGTTTTCACCTTTTGTAGCCCACTTTGCTTTCCGAAGTTCTGTTTCTGTTCATTATTTGTTTCACCTGTTGCTAATGTCTGATCTTTGCCTGTTTTACCCGCCCCTTTGCCAATAAAGACTTTTATTGGAAATACATTGAGTTCGTGATTGATTCCTGGGTTCTGCATTCTGACAAGATCTGTGTAATTAGATACCTTTTTATAGTCTCCCCTAATCAGAAACTGAGGCCAACTGTCCAGTTACTTTCAGCCACCTAAAATGGCGAAACTGTGTAAAAAGTGATGTAATTCCAACACACATCACCCAATATGGATGTGAATATGCTTGAAAACGAGTGCCAAACTTGATAGAGGCCTAAAATTTCATTCTGAACTGGAGAGAGGTTTTGTTTTTAAAGGAAATGTCTGACATTTAGATAATTCTTACTTAATGTGCTTATCATTACATTATTGGCATTTGGCAGACTCTCTTATCCAGAGCGACGTACAGACTAAGCAGGAGACAATCCTCCCCTGGAGCAATGCAGGGTTAAGGGCCTTGCTCAAGGGCCCAACGGCTGAGCGGATCTTATTGTGGCTATACCAGGATTAGAACTACCGACCTTGCGTGTCCCAGTCATTTACCTGAACCACTACGTTACTGGCCGCCCCACGATGAACAAATAAATTCAAGCAATACAATTTGTTTTTGAGTTTTAGTTATTTTATTTACTGCAAAAGTAGGGGCTTATCCAGTCTTGAATTTCCTGGGCGTCGCCATATTTACTAGGGAGTGTAATGTGACATGGTTGCTTGCAGATACTGTACGAAAAGATCTAACAAAGTATCTTGTGAAATGGCATACATTTTACCTTACCAATTTGATGCTGAATATTCTTCAAAGAAATAGAATACAAGGTGGGTAGTGCTTCAGAAAGCAAATTAAATGCAATGTGACTCATACAGAGAATGGAGATTGGTGCCATTCTGCTTCTTGTTTGCTGATGCCAACAGAAATTTTGGAGATTACTTACAAAATGATCACATGGAAACCATCCTTTAGTAGACAATGTATTATTGGATTATTAAACTATGTATATTGTAATTGTGATTCCATTACAGATCTACCCTGCATAACAAGCCATGAGAGCTTTCAAGCTGCGTGTATGAATAAATACATTTACATTTACATTTTAGTCATTTGGCAGACGCTTTTAATCCAAAGCGACTTACAAGTGCATAGGTTCTACCACAAGTCAAAGCATCACATCCAGAACTAGAAAAATACACCTGGACTGCTGTTCTAAACATATAGTCGTCATCATAAGTGGAATTTTTTTTATTTTTTTTATTTTTTTTTGGGGGGGGGGTAGACAGGGATAGGGGTATCAGAAGGGGGGGGCGGGGTAAATCAGGAGGGGGGACTAAGGTAGAGTTTGAAGAGGTGTGTTTTGAGTCTGCGTCGAAATAGGGGGAGGGATTCTGCTGTCCTGACAGTGGTAGGCAAGTCATTCCACCACTGAGGAACCAGAACGGAAAACAGGCGTGAACGTGTAGCTCGACCGCCAGGTGCCCGTAGAGAGGGAATCGTAAGGCGACCAGAGCTGGCAGACCGGAGTGGTCTAGCTGGGGAGTAGGGAGTGATCAGGGATTGTATGTAATGTGGGGCAGTCCCCTTAGCAGCCTGAAATGCCAACACTAGGGCCTTGAATCGGATGCGGGCGGCAATAGGAAGCCAGTGGAGGCCAATGAGAAGCGGGGTGACATGAGCCGACCTGGGCTGACTGGTGATCAAGCGGGCTGCAGCATTCTGGACCAGCTGGAGGGGCTTGATGGCGCACGCTGGGAGACCGGCTAGGAGGGAGTTGCAGTAATCCAGGCGGGAAATGACGAGCGCCTGGACTAGGAGCTGGGTGGCTTTCTCCGTTAGGAGATGACGGATGCGGCGTATATTAAACAGAAAGAACCTGCAGGTTCTGGCAGTGGAGGATACTTGTGGAGCCAGGGAGATAACTGTATCAAGAGTCACCCCAAGATTCTTTGCCGTACGGGAGGAGGAAACTACAAAGTCCTCCACAGTCAGTGAGAGGTCGACTGACGGAGAGGACTTAGCAGGGATGTAGAGAAGCTCAGTTTTGGCAAGGTTGAGCTTCAGGTGATGGGAAGTCATCCATGCAGAGATATCAGCCAAGCAGGCAGAGATCTGTGTGGTGATTTGGGTGTCAGGGGGGAAGGAAATGAAGAGTTGGGTGTCATCAGCGTAGGAGTGATAAGAGAAGCCGTGGGAAGAGATAACAGAACCAAGAGACATGGTGTATAGCGAGAAGAGGAGAGGCCCAAGAACCGAGCCCTGCGGGACTCCAGTTCGTAGGGGTTGAGGGTCGGAGAGTGCGCCCCTCCAAGTCACCTGGTAGGAGCGACCAGAGAGGTAGGAGGAAAACCAAGCGAGTGCAGAACCTGTGACACCCATCCCAGACAGCGATGAGAGCAGAATCTCATGGTTGACTGTATCGAAGGCGGCCGACAGGTCGAGGAAGATGAGGACAGAGGAGAGGGATTTTGCTTTAGCAGAGTGGAGTGCCTCAGTGACCGCGAGCAGGGCGGTTTCAGTGGAGTGGCCACTCTTGAAGCCAGACTGGTTGGGGTCATGGAGATTGTTGTGGAGGAGATAAGTGGACAGTTGGGAGCAGACCGCCCGTTCCAGGGTCTTAGCGAGAAAAGGAAGAAGAGAGACAGGCCGGTAGTTGTTCAGGGCAGAGGGATCGAGAGTAGGTTTTTTGAGGAGGGGAGTGACTCTGGCCCTCTTCAGGGAAGAGGGCATGGTGCCGGAAGAGAGGGAGGTGTTGATTAGAGAGGAGAGAAAAGGGAGAATGTCCTCAGATATAGATTGTAGGAGGGGAGAGGGGATGGGGTCAAGAGGACAGGTGGTCGGCGGTGGGAAGTAAGGAGTTTCAGCGTGTCGGCGTCAGAGAGGGGAGAAAAGGAGGTTAGGGAGTTGGGGAGGGTAGGAGGGTCAGCAGGGGTGGAGGGTTGGGAGAAGGAATTGCGAATAGCATCGACCTTCTTTTCAAAGAAGGAGACAAAGTCATCAGGTGTGAGTGATGAGGGGGGTGGGGGGGAGGGGGGGCCAGAAGAGAGGAGAAAGTGGGACACAGAGGAATGGAAAGATGATAAGAGGGCATGGAAGGAAGCCATATCACTGGGGAGACAGGACCTTTTCCATTTTCTCTCCGCCGCCCGCAGTTCGGTTCGGACAGCTCGTAGAGCATCAGAAAGCCAGGGACTGGGGGGGGAGGCCCGAGCTAGTTTGGTGGTGAGGGGACACAGAGAGTCAAAGGAAGATGAGAGGGAGGACATGAGAGTTGTAGCCGCATCATCGGTAGACAGTCGAGAGAAAGACTCCGCAGATGGTAGGGAGGAGAGGATTGTAGATGAGAGGGTGGAGGAAGACAGGTGGCGTAGGTTCCGTCGACAGGTGACAGTGGATGGTGGGAGAGATGGATGGGTGTTAGAGGAGAGTGGAAGAGAGAAAGAGATGAAGGAGTGGTCAGATATATGGAGTGGTGTTACAGAGAGGTTGGTTGTTGTGCAGCTCCTTGTGAAGATGAGGTCAAGAAGGTTGCCTGCTTTGTGGGTGGGAGGGGAAAGAGTGAGGGTAAGGTCAAAAGAAGAGAGGAGGGAGAGAAAGGTAGACTGGGTGGACTCTGAGTTGAGGTTGAAGTCACCCAGGAGGATCAGGGGGGTGTCATTGACAGGTGAGGAGCTGAGGAGGATGTCCATCTCATCCAAAAAGTTCCCCAGAGGACCCGGGGGGCGATAAACAACAATGATAAACAGTTTGCACGGCAGAGTAACAGAAACCGCATGAAATTCAAAAGAGGAGAAGGAGAGGGATGAGGAGAAGACACTAGATCTCCATGAGGATGAGATTAGGAGACCTGTGCCACCTCCTCTGCCAGAGGATCTGGGTGTGTGGGAAAAAGAGAAGGCAGAGGAAAGGGCAGCCGGGGTGGCCGTGTTCTCAGGTGAGAGCCACGTTTCAGTTAAAGCAAGAAAGTCAAGGTTGAGGTGGGAGGCATAGGCAGATATGAAGTCTGCTTTCTGGACGGCGGACTGGCAGTTCCAGAGGCCACCAGCCACACAGAGATCAATACCAGGGGATCTGGGAGGGAAGATGAGGTTAGAGATATTCTGCCCATGTTGGCGGGAGGCAAACCTCCTACCTGACTGGGACCTGGGGAGAGGAGAAAGGACAGGGATGGGAAGGAAACACATGGAGGGAACTAGGGAGGACAAGAGGAATACTACACAGTGGAATGAGGGCAGGCAGCAAAAACAAAATCAAACATCAGGCTCTAAGACAGCCTCGATGGACACCCGCAGATAGACACCCCCGACTTCGTACGCCGAGGCAAGTAGCCGAGGCTACCGCACACAGCTGCCGCTGGTGCGCTACACAACTGCTTAAATAACACTGACGCTGAATACAGAAAATGCAACCAACCCACTGCAGAACACTAATGCACACTGAAGTGAGTTCAGGTGTGCCAGTAATTATACCCTGAGCAGGGTGCAAAGTATTGGCTCCTCCTACAACAAAAGCTGTGGCCTGCCAGCCAGTAAAACAATAGCCTAACTTAATAGCCTAGCTTACCTGAGAGAAACAAACGCCTAACCCAGTTTCACTGAATCTAAATAAACACCACTTGTAATAGCTAACAAACAAACAAGTACACAACAGAACACTATAATGACAACTAAACTGAATTTAGAATCAGCAAGCAAACAAATAATACTTAACTAATCCAGGAGAAAATGCAACCAACCCACTGCAGAACACTAATGCACACTGAAGTGAGTTCAGGTGTGCCAGTAATTATACCCTGAGCAGGGTGCAAAGTATTGGCTCCTCCTACAACAAAAGCTGTGGCCTGCCAGCCAGTAAAACAATAGCCTAACTTAATAGCCTAGCTTACCTGAGAGAAACAAACGCCTAACCCAGTTTCACTGAATCTAAATAAACACCACTTGTAATAGCTAACAAACAAACAAGTACACAACAGAACACTATAATGACAACTAAACTGAATTTAGAATCAGCAAGCAAACAAATAATACTTAACTAATCCAGGAGAAAATGCAACCAACCCACTGCAGAACACTAATGCACACTGAAGTGAGTTCAGGTGTGCCAGTAATTATACCCTGAGCAGGGTGCAAAGTATTGGCTCCTCCTACAACAAAAGCTGTGGCCTGCCAGCCAGTAAAACAATAGCCTAACTTAATAGCCTAGCTTACCTGAGAGAAACAAACGCCTAACCCAGTTTCACTGAATCTAAATAAACACCACTTGTAATAGCTAACAAACAAACAAGTACACAACAGAACACTATAATGACAACTAAACTGAATTTAGAATCAGCAAGCAAACAAATAATACTTAACTAATCCAGGAGAAAATGCAACCAACCCACTGCAGAACACTAATGCACACTGAAGTGAGTTCAGGTGTGCCAGTAATTATACCCTGAGCAGGGTGCAAAGTATTGGCTCCTCCTACAACAAAAGCTGTGGCCTGCCAGCCAGTAAAACAATAGCCTAACTTAATAGCCTAGCTTACCTGAGAGAAACAAACGCCTAACCCAGTTTCACTGAATCTAAATAAACACCACTTGTAATAGCTAACAAACAAACAAGTACACAACAGAACACTATAATGACAACTAAACTGAATTTAGAATCAGCAAGCAAACAAATAATACTTAACTAATCCAGGAGAAAATGCAACCAACCCACTGCAGAACACGAATGCACTAATGCACAATACATTCTATTCATGGCTATTGTAAGTCTGCATGATAGTGCAGGGAGATCCTTTATATTATATGCAAACCTTTAGAAATACTGAGCAAAATGAAACCATAAGTTACAAGCTATTAACAGTGATATCCAATTGGAGATTTTCATACACCTGTAAGCAGTTTTACTCCAGTCAGCTCTGGGGCATGTCCCGACATTGTCTGTGGCCGACGTGTTTCTCAACACCAGGCATGGCAGCCATTACCACCTTGTCTGCTCTGGTCGCAATGAGATGAGGCAACAAGCATTTTCTCCTCCTTCTGTGTCATATTTTCTTTATCTCTCCTTCTCTCTCCTATTGCCTTCCCTATCAGGGACCAGAACACTGAACCCAAGAGCGAGACCACAGAAGTTAACATTAAAGTCTTTATTAACTTGCAGCAGAGTAAACAGGCGAAGGTCGAAAACCAGCAAACACTAGCAACTGAGATAAGGCAGTTCGTAAACGAGAGTCCAGGCAATGGGTTGGTACACCAGCAAACAGATAGCAGGGATAATCCAATCACAATATTATGGCTAACTGCTACTGTTACAGCCTTCAACAGTATCAGTCTTAAGTGTCAAGCATGAGTGCATCAGTCTAAGAACAGTGATCCTGCCATAGAAACGGTTCAGATCTTTCCTGGTTTGTTTATGGCCTACAGGTGCCTTGAATTCAAATCTTGTTTTTTGTCTACTCTATTCCTGGCATGGTTCCAAATGCCAATCAATAAGAACCGTTCTCCCTCCCCAATCCCAAATGAATGGCTTTTACATTTCTGGGACATCTTTCAAAGCTCCTAACAGAGGTCTCCTCACTCAATGCTTTCTCTTTGTGTACAGTCAGCACTTTCCACTGGAAACAGCCCTGAAGCCACAGGAAGCCTATAATAGTATTCAGCCCTTGCAGATGCCATTGCCTATTTCTGGAAGGAAAAAACACTTAAATCAAGCTACCTATACTGTATGCTTCCATTCCAAGAACTAACATGAGAATGTTTGAAAATGCATTTCAGTGGTTAATACCAGACTATTGGGCGTGCTTTTGAATGTGCATAACCAGTCAGCATGACAGAAGTAAATTCCATCACAGGACAGCACAAAAAAGTTCTGGATTGATATTTTTACCTCAGACAGATACTTATTAGAGAAGATTACATTACATTATTGCCATTTGGCAGACGCTCTTATCCAGAACAACTTACAGTTGATTAGACTACCCAGGAGACAATCCTCCCCTGGAGCAATGCAGGGTTAAGGGCCTTGCTCAAGGGCCCAACGGCCGTGCAGATCTTATTGTGGCTACACTGGGATTAGAACCACCAACCTTGCATGTCCCAGTGATTTAACTTAACCACTACACTACAGGCCACCCCAGATAAAAACAAACTAAGAATTCCATCTGCATTTCTAAATATCTTTTACTTTCTTATAACCCTTCTGATTAACAAATTGTGTAGCCTTAGTCTAGTCTAATATGACAAAGTGTCATATTAATTGCATTCTCATTTGAAGGACAGGTAATGTCAGACTATCAATTATTTTAGGTAAAACAATGAAACTCAACTGATGACTAGCATCAGCTAGTCCGAGATATCAAAGGAGTCCACAATTCACATCATTACACAGAAAATCAGATTGCATTTTCCACATATTTTCTCAAATAAAAAGAAACAGTAATGGAAATCAGCATTTGGATTTAAAGCTGGAAAACAAACTTTCCAGGCTCCTGAAGAGTCATTGAAATGTCATGCTTTACACATTACATTTTTGGTAGTTCCTGGATATACAATGGGCTCCAGAAGAAAAAAGGCTGTATTTAGTCAATAACACAGAAAACAATCTATATGTTATGTTCAAACAGGGATATGGAATAGGAAAACTATATACTTTTTTCAAAATTATTGGCACCCCTAACTATTGTGGTAAATAAAATCAAAGTGAAATTGGCAATACAATTTTGTTAATTTTATCTCAGTGTAAAGGAACTATATTGTCTCATTCCATCACTTCCTGCTTAAATTATGTGTGTAGGCATTGTTAAAATCACCGTCAGTAGCCGTTTCCAAGATATGGGGCAGTAACTGTCCAGCATGTGTTTCCCAGAAGGTAACAGGGCACTCAAACTCCACCCTTGAATGCAGAGACTGGTTTATGGACGGCCACCCATCCAGGTGATCACATGACACTCCCAGGAAAATACAGTAACGTCAGCATACAAATATGACTTGGCTAGCGTGAGCGATATGACGGACAGCTCTGACTTCACCGAGTTATGGCACAGCTCCATTGCAGCCATCAAGGCCAGCAAACAGCCATCATTTTGTCATTCTACCAGTTCCATTGCAGCCAATAAATCTGACAGTCTACTGTTGTGTTTTGTTGCTCACTTTACATTGGATGTCAACAGCTATGATGTTCACTCATTAGATTAAGCAATGATGCTCTGGTTCAGTTGTAACCAGCTAATTTAGCTAGCTAGCTAGCTAGCCCCAGTGTCTCAATTTGCACTGTGCAAAAGTCTTAGGCACCTGTATAACATTCTGTACAGATAAGATTCTTTCAAAAATAATTCAATGAGGAGCCGCGGTGGCGCAACAGGCTAAGACGCAGCAGACTTGCGGTTGCAGTTTGCTGCAGTTGCACACCGGGGACCGGGGTTTTATTCTCGGTCCTGCCAAAAGCCAAGTTTGGCCGGCTCACGTGGGGCAGCAATAATTGGCTCGCTGCTCCAGAGGGAGAGAGGGAGGGAGGGACTTGGCAGGGTTATTAGATCGCCGCACAATAAGCACCTCGGGCGCCTCGGAATCACGGCAACGGGCACGAGACGAGATGGCTTGAAGAAGGCGTGTCGCTCTCATTCGGGCCGCCGAGGGACGGGGTACGGGCGGTACATCTAATACGACTACCTCCAATTTAATCAGACGAGGTACAATTGGCTACCAAATTGGGAGAAAAAGGGCAAAATCTGGAAAAAAAAAATAATAATTCAATGAAAGGTCCTAAATAAACTACTGTACATTTTACATTGCATTTTAGTAATTTGACAGAATAGTTAAAAACTGAATCAAAACAATATTTTTTGTGACCACCCTGACCTGCAGTTCTATAAGACAATCAGCAGGGAGGTTGTTCTAAGCATGTTGGAGAACTTGCCACAGTTATTCTGCAGACTTTGGTTGGCTCCTTGCTTCTGATCTCAGACAGCCTTGATCAAGTTTTTATGTAAAAAGTAGTCAATTGCTTACAGTAATATGTAACTTTTTAAAATTAAATGCAAAAATGTCTCTAAAATTAAATATTTTGGAAAATGAATATTTGGAAATCTCAAATGTGTTCTTTTATACTAACACACTCACCAAAAAAACACACACATATATAATAGTCTAGGGTGCCTAAGACTTCTGCAGAGTACTGTACATGAGTTGTACATTTAGTGTACATTTAGTCCTTATCGAGCAATATCAAAAAGGGTTTCCATACTTTCAGAAAGTAGTTTTGTGACTTCCCTTTGCTAAAACGAATCTGTTCCATTTTAGCAATGGAAAGCATCGAATTGAGCCATCTCTTAAGACATGGGGGCAGTGGGGACTTCCAGTTTACTGATATAAATGTTTTGGCTGCAACCATACCCGCCTTGAGAATCTGCTTTTGGTGGGAGGGAAAGGTCATTATACTATCAGAGCAGCCAAGAATTGCCAGGTTGCAGTCTGGAGGAATGTTCATTTCAAATTATTTGGAGAACCAATTGAATACGTCACTCCAGAAGTTATCTAATACTGGACAGTGCCAGAAAAGGTGTGAGAGTGATCCTTCGGCAGTATTGCATCTATCAAATATGGGAGAGATTGATTCATATATCCTAATCAGTTTAGTTTTTGAGTAATGCAATCTGTGCAAAACTTTCAATTGAATTAGCCTATATCTAGAGTTGATAGAGCAGCTCTGTATACTGGCCAGACCCTCCTAGATTAGATGTTTAGGGTTTGGTTCTGAGAGAAGCAAATCATAGGATCTTGGGCTTGCTTATGAAGTGAGGGTGCACTCCCGTATAAACTGCCTGATTTGAAGGAAATGGTAGAAGTGCGATTGGGGAAGGTGGTGTTTAGTTTGGAGTTGAAGGAATGAGGCAGTTCCTTCCCTCTCCAGTCCAGAAATGGGGTGACATGGCTCAGGCAGTAAGAGCAGTCGTCTGGCAGTCGGAGGGTTGCCGGTTCGATCCCCCGCCCGGGCTGTGTGGAAGTGTCCCCGAGCAAGACACCTAACCCCCAAATGCTCCTGACGAGCTGATTGGTGCCTTGCATGGCAGCCAATCGCCGTTGGTGTGTGAGTGTGTGTATGAATGGGTGAATGAGAAGCATCAATTGTACAGCGTTTTGGATAAAGGTGCTATATACAATGCATCCAGAAAGTATTCACAGCGCTTCACTTTTCCAACATTTTGTTATGTTACAGCCTTATTCCAAAATTGAATAAATTCATTTTTTTCTCAAAATTCTACACACAACACCCCATAATGACACCATGAAAGAAGTTTTTTTGAAGTTTTTGCAAATTTATAAAAAATAAAAAAACTAAGAAATCACATGTACATAAGTATTCACAGCCTTTGCTCAATACTTTGTTTATGCACCTTTGGCAGCAATTACAGCCTCAAGTCTTTTTGAATATGATGCCACAAGCTTGGCACACCTATCTTTGGGCAGTTTCGCCCATTCCTCTTTGCAGCACCTCTCAAGCTCCATCAGGTTGCATGGGGAGCGTCGGTGCACAGCCATTTTCAGATCTCTCCAGAGATGTTCAATCGGATTCAAGTCTGGGCTCTGGCTGGGCCACTCAAGGACATTCACAGAGTTGTCCTAAAGCCACTCCTTTGATATCTCGGCTGTATGCTTAGGGTCGTTGTCCTGCTGAAAGATGAACCATCGCCCCAGTCTAAGGTCAAGAGCGCTCTGGAGCAGGTTTTCATCCAGGATGTACATTGCTGCATTCATCTTTCCCTCAATCCTGACTAGTCTCCCAGTTCCTGCTGCTGAAAAACATCCTCACAGCATGATGCTGCCTCCACCATGCTTCACTGTAGGGATGGAATTGGCCAGGTGATGAGCGGTGCCTGGTTTCTTCCAAACATGATGCCTGGCATTCACGCCAAAGAGTTCAATCTTTGTCTCATCAGACCAGAGAATTTTGTTTCTCATGGTCTGAGAGTCCTTCAGGTGCCTTTTGGCAAAATCCAGGCGGGCTGCCATGTGCCTTTTACTAAGGAGTGGCTTCCGTCTGGCCATTCTACTGTACAGGCCTGATTGGTGGATTGCTGCAGAGATGATTGTCCTTCTGGAAGGTTCTCCTCTCTCCACAGAGGAACGCTGGAGCTCTGACAGAGTGACCATCGGGTTCTTGGTCACCTCCCTGACTAAGGCCCTTCTCCCCCGATTGCTCAGTTTAGACGGGCGGCCAGCTCTAGGAAGAGTCCTGGTGGTTCCAAACTTCTTCCATTTACGGATGATGGAGGCCACTGTGCTCATTGGGACCTTCAAAGCAGCAGAAATTTTTCTGTACCCTTCCCCAGATTGGTGCCTCAAGACAATCCTGTCTCGGAGGTCTACAGACAATTCCTTTGACTTCATGCTTGGTTTGTGCTCCGACATGCACTGTCAACTATGGGACCTTATATAGACAGGGGTGTGCCTTTCCAAATCATGTCCAATCAACTGAATTTACCACAGGTGGACTCCAATTAAGCTGTAGAAACATCTCAAGGTTGATTAGTGGAAACAGGATGCACCTGAGCTCAATTTTGAGCTTCATAGCAAAGGCTGTGAATATTTATGTACATGTGATTTCTTAGTTTTTTATTTTTAATAAATTTGCAAAGATTTCAAAAAAACTTCTTTCATGTTTTCATTATGGGGTGCTGTGTGTAGAATTTTGAGGAAAAAAATTAATTTATTCCTTAGGGCTCAGATTGGCATAAACTTTTATCCCAATTTATTGTGTAACCTGACAGTCTACCAAATGACTTAATGTAGTTCAAAAGGTTATGAACTGTAGCTACAGTATTAGATACATAAATCAATAAATCATCAGCATATAAATTCACAAGGCTTTCAACATCACCAAACTTTACCCCATGGATGTCTGGATGGCCCCTGATTCCTATCGCAAGTGGTTCTAATGCAATGTCGAAAAGGAGGGGAGACAGAGGATCCCCCCTGTCTAACCCCACGTTTTAGGCTGAAAGGTTGGGACCTGTCTGCATTGAAGAGAATGGAGGACACTGGATTGGAGTAGATCAACTGGACCCATTCTATAAATTTAGTCCCAATATGTCGTAAACATATACGGCCATTCGATCTGATCGAATGCCTTTTGGGCATTGAGTGACAGAATGGCAGCTTGTGTGTCCTTTTCCTGAGATGATTATAGTGTAGTTAAAGCAGTTGTACATTACTAAAAGAAAATCTACCTGGAATAAAACCTGTCTGCTCGGAATGTATCATTTTTGCAATGTGGTTACTCAATTTTGTGGCCAGGACCAGGACCTTTTGGTCACAGTTGAGAAGCACAATAGGTCTGAAGCTTGCAGTGTCTGGTCTCCCCCTTTCCTTTTTTTTTAAAAGCAAACAAATATTTGCTTCGTAGAGTGAGCTAGGAAGCCTCTTTCTCTCCAATGGGTCATTCACCATTCTTAGCATGAGAGGGACTCATTTCTTATAAAATGCTTTATAGAATTCACTGCTGAAGGGCCTGCTGTTTTTCCAGCAGGGAATGCTCGAATAGCATTTAGAAGGTCCGACTCAGAAATTGGGGTGTCAATGTCATCTCTCGAGTCACTGTCTAGTTGAGGGATGTTCAGATTAGCAAAGAATGCTTCAGTAGCATTTTTTTTGCTGGAGTATAGTTCCTTGTAGAAGTCTCTGAGACAGGTGTTTATTTCTCTTGGGTTGGTGACAACTTTGCCAGATTCATATTTAATCCTGTGGATGGCTTGGTTGGCCTGTTCTCTGGTTTATCCCCGATTTCAAAATGTTTGTCTTTTAACTTTAGTAGGCGGCTATTGACACTTTTCCCAAGGATAGTATTACATTCATATTTTAGTTTTACAATCTTGTTGTCGTCGGATTGTAAAAGAGAGGATCTATAACTATAAGTAGGGAGGGCAAAGTGGAGCTTTAGAATGTAGACCGCTGTGTGTGCACGTGAGCTCGCCAATAGATTTCTCACAGAAAACGTAATTTGTCCACTTTTTTACTTTACAGTAGAGGTGATCAAACTTACAATAACTAAGTGCTAGTGTGTTCTAAGCCTTTACTGGTCCCTGTACGATGTTAGCATGATGTAGCTAGCATACGCGAATAGCACAAAGCCATACAATTTGCTTTTTAACGGCACTTGGTCAATCGAACGATATAAATAAAAGCATTCGATTAAGTTCGATGGCACCGGAATTTTCTGTCGTACCGTCCATTACTGGCAAAAGTCCCACCATAGGATTTATTTAAATCTTTAAAAGTTATACATTTTCTGAATCGTCATTAATTCATCTTGTTTCTATCAGTGATTCGGAGTGATCGGACAGTTCTGTAGCTATGTAAATGATGTCAGAAGGATACAGCACTGTTATTTGCTACCTAAACTTTGACGCACGCTCGAGAGCGTTAACATGATTGAAGTCTGACATGTCTATTGTCAAAATCCATTGAAACTATGAAAAAGTAACCAGGGACTTCGGATTTATAAGGCTGGACATACCGAGTACCCAGCAAAAATATTGACCTGGCTACAGTCACACTTTTGACAGTTCGAACTGCCACCAACTGCCATGTATGAGCGCGTGAAGTAAACCAGCAAAAGCTATTGTTGTGTCACCATTTTCGAGCTCCATATACGTAAAGAATGGAATGGCAGTGAAATCTGCCTGTTTTTCGGTGCCGTCGGGGTCCAGCATTTAACATTGATGGAATGCTGGTAAAATGAGCGCTTAAAAGCCTCAAAAACAGTAATTTTGTCACATTAAAATTCAACCTAAGCAGAATTATTGTCCACCACACGTTAATTTAAGGTTAAACTGAGATAATAATCATAATATTCATGTTGATTTCCGGAAATAAATTTTTCGGTTGTCGTCCCTACTATAAGTCTCTTCCAGTACTGGAAGCATTTTTTCGATGTCTGTAAGACGCCTGTTCTCTTTTTTTAAATGATTCAAATGAGATGACATGTCCCCATATCACAACCTCGTTAGTGGAAAAAAACTGTGTATTCATAAGCTCAATAAAGGAATGGTATTCAAGGAGGAGAAGATTAAGGAGCCAACTATAGTTTTTCAGCAAACTGTGCACTTGGCAACACGGAGGTAGAGATCTGCTCTTTCATGGTTTGGCAGCATGGAAAATGGCCCAAGTTTCCTTACAGCATCTGAGTCTCCAACAGGCACAACTTGGTTTGAAAAGCCCTCTCCGCAGCATACATGTCTGTGATGACACGGCCCCGCCCCTGAAGCTGTAGGTTGAGCACATCGAGATAGCTCGTGATGTCACACAGAAATGCAAGCTCAAACAGAAATGTTTTATCCCAGAGCTCTGTTGTCTTTCCCTTTGCTTTCCATAAACTGACAGATTTCCTCACATCTCGAAACATCTGTTCAGTACTTTTCCACGGCTTAGCCATCTCACCTCTGTGTGATAGGGCACGTCTCTGTATTCAGAACCAAACTCCTCCAGAAAAGACTTGAACTGGCGGTGATTCAAACCTTTGGCTCTTATGAAGTTAACTACTGGTGTTATGGTGCACATAACACGTTCCATTTTCAGGGCTTTGCCACACAACAATTCTCACCTGCTTGGTTCTCCCGCATCTTCTCTCGAATCCTGCCCACCAATCCACTCTTTTGACCACACATTGTGGGCGCACCATCTGTCATCAGTCCCACAAGTTTATCCCAAGGCAGCCTCATTTAATTTACACATTTGGATACCTCTTCAAATAGTTATTTTCCTGTGGTTGTGCCATGCATTGATTTTAATCCCAATAGTTCCTCTGTAACGCACAGACTTGTAAAACCCCACGCTAACCCAATGACGGAATTTAGCGAGGGCCGAAGGTATCAGCAGGCTTGTCCTTCTGGTGTTGCTGAAAGAATATTAGTAGGGTTAAATATTAGTGGCCCCTATGCGGAGAGTCTAGATTAGCCAATAAATAAACCACGATACAAAGACAGTAGTACCACTCTGCCTTCCACTCTTTACTGGTCCGGGTGTCGTGTCTAGGAAACTACAGAATTCTAAGTCCAATCTCTAATTTGTCGAAAAACAACTTCACGAGGGAAAAGACACCATGGCAGCAAGCTCTTCAGGATAATCAGACTTTATTAGCACAAGTGCACAAAACCGGACCAGTTCTCCAGAAGTGGACCTCGAATGTCATTTTTACACCCATTATATGCCCTGTTCTTATCTTGACTCCTCCTAAAACATTACATCATTGTGGCAATCGCCCAGGCCTTCCAGACATCATGCTCTGCCAAGTGTCCTTGACTGTCTACCAAAGTTCAGGATGCCCCCGCCCCGACAGCTGCTTTCTAACAAAGAAGAAAAGATGACTTATGCACAACATGGTGCTATTCTGTACTTTTCCAAACTTCTTTTAAGCATACACATCATTTTATTCAACTCAGGTTACATATGGGTCACTGTGTACTTTAGCACAAATTAGCAGTTAATCAGTTTGAAACTATACAGGTTATATCATACTTTAATATTTGATTAATGTTCTCTTCTAAGTGAGTACGTGTGGTTTTTCAGCCTGACGCATTCTTTTGCTTTTTCTTTGCTCTCATTTCGACAGTTTATACTGGTTTCTTGCATTTTCATAAGCTCAGCTGTAATTAAATGTTCTAGGTTCATTTGATTTGATAACAAGCAGCATACATGTGATATCTTGATTACAGGCCGTGTATATATATATATATATATATATATATATATATATATATATATATATATATATATATATATATACACTTTTAGCATAAATCATCGAGAGTTTTGGAGGAACCAGCTTGCTCATTAGGGCAGAGTCTGATTTTGACTTTGCAAGTAATGAATCACAATAAGGAGGGAGATCTCTTGTTCCGTGAATTTTCCCTACACGGGCTGACCAAGAATCTCCACAATAGGGCCAATACATTCACCTTCGTTATATCTGACTCCATTTAGAATAATAATTTAGATTAGTTATCTACCTTTGGTAGATGTCTTATTTATAATTTTGACTTGATCGCTATAGGAATCCTGTATTGAGATTTACTCTTTTGAACAGTCCTCTGCTGGTTCCGCCGCATGTCACATCGGCTGTTATGTGCACGTCTCACAAGCTGGCTAGATACCTGCAGTCATTTCAGAGGTCGCAGGAATAGCTACTTTTGGGTATATCTGTTTAGAGCCTAGGAACCCAAGGAGACCAACCTTAGCTATGGCTGTTCTTGACATGAATGAACTACCACGCGGAGGCGAGTGATTTACCATCAGAGGTAAATCTACAGGTGCTATACACCGTGATACATTAAGCGTAAATTTACATCCTCCCTAGACCAACTTGAGGGGGTAACCAAGCATGTGTAACATTGAGTGTCAGTAAGCGAAACCACACAGATCACGTTTTAACAATTAATTTTACCAGGCAGGTTACATACATAATTACACTCTAGTTCCAAATAAAATATACATAAAAGTATTACAAAGGAAACCAAATTACGGAGACTTAAAAGTCATACCTGGTAATAAAAGCTACGTACGGGAGTCTGATTGCATCCTCCCCGATTGCTTGGTTTGGTCTCCTTAAATCCAAAATCAGGCCTTTGATGTTGGCCACTCAAATGGGTCTGCAATGAACCAATGAACCCTCTGGCGTTTTATAACCATTTGGAATTTGGAGCCAGGCCTCCCCCAGGAAACGAGATTTGATCAAGGGGGGTTCAGGCACATGGCTTTCACTGGGGCAGAGCTCCACACAGTGATGTCCAAGGTTTGCTGTTGCAAAAATGAAACCATTGCACCAGTCGCACTGAAACAATCAAAATAATACCAAACATGAATATTATCTAAATTGACTTTGTCATTAAACATCCGATGCTTTATGCATACTTTCAGGGAAACTGAGGAATGGGGGAAATGTGAGAGGGAGGGAGTAAGGAAGGGGGGTCCAAGAGAATAATCTGGGCCCAGCCAGTCGGTGCTTTCTGAAACCTTACTGTGCCGTAAAGGATATTGCACCCTGTTAGGAAGGGGATTTACAGGGGGTTCAAGAAGACAGCTGTTTTTGGGAACAATGCATGAGTTTTCCCCCACAGTCTCCTACCCGTATGGGTCAGAGAAGATGGGGGCTAACGGTGTATGCTCCTAGGGTTAAATTACTTTACAGCCACATATTGCCACCATACCAGAGGAAGCCAGCAAGCTGACCAGCGCACTGAGTGACAATGCCAGATTTTAATAATTTCCGCCTTACAGACTT